>NW_007248130.1:0-9289 GCF_000164805.1 Carlito syrichta
AGGCCTAATTTTTTAGTCAATGAAAAAAGGAATGAAAAAGATGTCTCTGTGATCTGTAGATCAGTCATTGAACCAATGAATTCATGTGGGAGGAATACAAAAAGGGAATATTGAAAAAATTAGATAGGAGTTAGATTGTATAGCATCTTGGCTACAAGTTTAAGGATTTGGACTTTATTTAGAATGCCATAGAAAGAAGATATTACAGGTTTTTGAATGGTCAAGTCAGTCCTATGTCAATAATCAAAACAATTTTGAAAGAAAGAGGAAAGTTTCAAGAATTGAACAGAAACATTAGAAAGTCTTTAGGGTTAAATTATCACTCAGATAGCTAGATGATCACAGGCACACTTTTTATTTCTTCTAGGGAGGAAGAATAGCAATATCCCAATTTCCTCTGTAAATGAGTTAATAGAATTTCCTGACTAAGATTATAATCACAGTTCTGGAGAGGAGGCTAAAAGTGTTATGGTCCAAGTAAATGCTCGGCTGCTATCTCTCAATGACAAGGAACTGGCAGAAAGAAGTTTATTTCTGAATTCAGAATCCAGGGAGACAGAACTTGGTTCCTGGCATTTCTGGAACCAGTCTGCTCATGCCTTAGGTTTCACAGTCCATTTTATAAGTGTAGGATTACTGGTACTTGAGTTCTCTGTCAGTCACAACATTGTATAGAACTCAAGCTACAGTCACATTTTGTCAAAAATAACATTTATGATCTCCTGGCACCAGCTACCAAAAGGTAGCTCACAGTGTTATCAATAACACCAAACTGAAGGGTTAGATAAGCTTGGCATAGAGTAAGGGAGTTAACACAGCCTATCACAAAGTAAAACATTACTCACTACAACATATTGTAAATTAGTAGTTATAACATGAAAAAAGTTATATACATTACAAGACTCATGGTTGCATGGGTGCTATACTTTCAAATCTATGACCACTGATAAAAGGGAGTGAACAGGGATTCATTTCTCTCAGGTGAGTGAGTGCAATCTGCAGGTGGTTACGGGCTCTTTGAAGTGACTTAACAGGTAATGTATAGGAGATAAGGGAATACACCTTCTTTGCTAATTCTCAGGAATGTAGGTACTCCAGACCCATTAGAACCATTACTTCAAGGGTTGTGGTAATATGGAAAAGCAATAGTGGGATTCCATATCAAAAGTGAAGACCTCTGCCCATGTGGGATGTGTGTGTGTGTGTGTGTGTGTGTGTGTGTGTGTGTGTGTGTGTGTGTCACCTGAAGTTTCCAGAGCATCATGATCCAAGGGACAGGTATAAACCCTTCTCACAAAGGAGTTATTTTAGTTCAGTGCCATAGGAGTAACTTGATGACTGGTCTCATGAACAAGTGTGAGCCCCTCTGAAATTCTTGGAGTAAGATTAGTGAGGAGAAATTAGAGTTAATGGATAGAGTTTGAGAAGTCCATTTGTAGGACCCATACAAAAAAAGCCTGTGACTCTTGGAAAATTCAGATCAACTTACTAGCTAAGAAGCAGGTTGTCTGCACTTGTAGCTGGGAGTTCATTAAACTTGGAAGAAGAGGAGGAGGATCCCTAGGGGAAAAAAGGCAAACTATTATCCTTTCTCTAAAGGGCCCAAGGCTAGTTAAACTTTATGACAAGCATGAGAAGTAGATTCACCTAAGGAACAAGGAGAGGATCCTTCTTTTAAAAACCTTACCCATAAATATCTCCCTAAGACTGGCTGAAGGGAATGCAAATTATTTGGATTGAAATAAACATTATTTCTTCAAAGTTAAAAGATTTGGCAATGACAGATGTGTTTGGGAGACATGCTAACAAGTATGAGTTGTCATGGAAGTTTAAGCAGAGATAGCAGATCTTTGCTTGTTTGGGAACACAACAGAGTACTGAGTATCTGACAACTGAGCTTCTGTGTGTATGTGTGTGGGAGGGAGGGGCAGCAAGGATCAACGGAACTTGAATACAGAACTGCCAACTCTGATAACATCACAATTTTCATGTGGAGACCCTATTTCCATCCTCATGATGTGGCAATCATATAGCAGATGTTCTTTGTTTCCAATTTGCCCAACTTTAAGGAACCTGTGCTCTGAGGTTACATTTTGCATGTCCAAATGAACTGTATTCTCATGGAGGAGTCCTGTAAGGGGTAGAGGTCCCATGGGGAACTGGATGTGAAAGAGTTCACATTGAACAAATCGCAGCTCACACTCTACTCTAGAAAACAGGAACCTTTTGTTGATATTGGAGCTGACACTAAAGGACAAACACATTTCTATTGCTGAGAAATGTCCTAAACTGAACTCCTGAGAGTTAGCATCTGCCTATAATTACTTAGGGCACATAATTCTTTTATGGGTGTTCACTTAGTAAAGCATTTACATTTACGTTCACAGCTCATTAGGTTGCTTGTGAATTTGATTTGAACATTTTAAGGATTATTTTTAATATTTGGAGGCACTATAAACCCACAGTCATGCTCAACTGCTGCAGACTGTTGGAAGGAAAAACATATAACTATATATATATATATATTTTTTTTTTTTTTTTTTCCCTTTCCCTTTCTGGGAGGAGTTTTATAAAGTAAGGGCAGAACTGACCATGAAAAAAAATCTAAGGGGAAATTTTTTTCTTTTTTTTCCCCTGAGCTCAAGGCTTATGGAGCTATCGTGATCGAAAGTAAAGTAACTTGAAACTCTCATGGAGAAAGAACAAAATTAAATGTGTCTTTTGAATTGTTATAAAAAATCATAAAATAACATCTTTCAACCAGATGTTTAATTTTAAAAGAGTAAACACTGCAGACTTTCTAGTGACTGTCAATGGTTTGAAAAATCATTTCAGTCTCTTCCCTTGGGTTCTCTCACTGCTTGGTAATGAGTGCTGTTGGTCTTTAAGAAGGCAGTCACCACCAGCAGTACACTGGAAAGTACATCATCTAATGAATGTTTGTTTTTAGGAAAACAGATACATTTGCAATTTATTCATGGTGCCAGGTGTTCCTTAGCTGTGCACTTTGGGGTTTGAGTTAAGTGCCTGCAGTTTTCCTTTTTCATGGGAAAACTATAAAAGTAGAGATTTGCTGTTTTACTATGCTTGATGAAGACAGTGCCTCCTAGATGTCTGCAGGCACTTTTGACTTCAAATTCAAATATAATCTCAAGGAGACCTTTCCTTGCCTTGATACTTTGGTGTGAGTCTTGCTACTAGGACCTGGACATGGAGCAGGTGCAAATCGTGGTCTGGTTTTCAACATGTGGTAGAAAACACCAATTAATCTCTTGCAACCTTGGAAATTATTTGTTAGTTTCCATTAGCATCTGTTTGGATAATCTGATGGTGGGGGAAGTATGGGGACAAATACTGTCCAGAGCTTCTTGTCCAAAAGCAGTGCTTTTTCAACAATTTTTACTAAGGTAGCTTATTGATAGTTATTAAGAAAACAAGGAGGAGGCATTGGAAAAAGCAGTGTTAACACACGGGCCCATCTGCTTTATACTGGACAGAGACGTCAGAGGCCAGACCATGAGACTTGGAGAGAAGTAGCAAAAGGAAAAGTCTCTTTTTCTGTTCTCTTTCCCCTCCAGGCTCTGGCCTTTTTTCAGACCCGCTCAATGGAGCAGTGCTCAGCTGCAGTCCTTGGCTGTGTTTATCCCTTTTGTTGCTGTCATGCTTTTCCTCTGACTCTATATCTGGTTCCTTTGGCTCCTAGGTCTCTACAAAATCTCCTGATAGCTCTAATTTTCACCCTTTCCACACCCTAGGTAGCTCTCCCAGTCAGCCCTAGTGATTTTCTCCTCGTGGGATTAGTTACTTTTCAGGAACTCTATGGAAGACTAGCTGTATTCCCAAGCCCTTGGCACTTTCAAAATTCCAATCTAGAGATCACAGCTGAGGCATGTTCCCATTTATCAGAGATCATGTTTCCCCCTAAAAATGTAGCTACTTCGATAAGGGATTCTTAAGCTACTGACCTCTCAGTTTCTGGAAAATGTTAAAGTTACAATTCCTATTTCATTTAGACTCTAAACTGTAGAAATTAAATATCTACTAAGGAGAGGGGCATGTGGAAGGAACAAGTGAGTTTAGCTGTAGCAAATGGTGCATGTCACATCATGCACTATTCTAGGTGATGTGTTCCCCATTGCACTCCCTGGAGTTGTGTTATGTGACATCTGTAGGAGTCTTGGCAGGTGAATTTGTAAACTCTTTTATCTGATAAATGCTAAGCACTTTGAGGGTAGGCCTCATATTCCTCATAAGGTTTAATTAGCATAATGCCTTACATAAAGCATGTGTTTATTAACTATTAATTGAAGGAATAAGTTTGGATCTGCTACAGGGAGGAAAAGTACAATAAACAAAATAAGATGCAAAGGTAAAGAGGATAGAAAGTTGGCTTTGTTTGTTTTCTTCCCACACAACATTTAGAGTCAGAAGACCTAATTCAAACAATGGCTTGAATATTTACTAGCTTTGGTCTCTTTGAACCTGAATTTCCTTAATTGTCAAATGACCATAATAACAAATAAGAGGGTGGTTGTGAGACTCAAACGACATAATAATTGTATAATAATTGCTTTAGGAGGCTACTTAGCTCAAAGTGACCTTCTTGACTGCTGGCCCCAGCTCCCAATCCTCAGGAATGGACCTCTCTCAGTCATATTTGTGTAATGTGACCCAACTTGTACTTGATTATAAGGGATTGGATTAATGGTGAACATGACCCAAGCCAGACCACTCACAATTCCTGCCCCGGGAATTTGGAGAAAGACCCCGAGAGAGTCAGTCTCCTCTGTCTGAAATTGTAATGGGGGAACCCAAGACTTGAGGACAGTCAGCTTCTCGCAGCCACATTAACAACTGAGTAGCAAAAAGTGTCAGTCTTTTAAGAAACAAGAAACATGTATAAAAAGAAACACAAAGTAAAAATGATGAACAATTGTTCTCTGGGTTCCAGAGACTCTGCTGTATCTTTGCCTTGGGGGCTATGACAGATTCTTGTGTTCTTATAATACATTTTCATCTTATCTGTAAGATAACTCAAGTTAGTTTTTGCTTTTTTTCCAATCAAAGCATTAAAGGATTTTTGTGATGCATTTTCTAGTATAATAATTTTCCTCCCTGTAGGCATAGGTACAGTCTGAGAGCTCTTCTACCTCACAAGAGAAGATTTCTGTATTTTAAAGTTAATCAGAAATAGGGCTTCTTTTAGTTTTGATCCAGAGCCTAGAATTTCTAGCTATGCCATAGTCTCTTTTTATTCTCTCTTAAAATAACAAGCATCCTAATCCCCACTGCTATCTCCATGGTAATCAAGATCCCCTATAGTATTGCCTGGTGAGGGCTCCACAACATATATGGCTGCAGACATGTGTGGCATGCTGAATTTATGCTGTGGGGGAAGTATCAGGGAAACAAGCAAGACTATCGAGGCTTCTTTTCCTGCAATTAATGACTTTCATTTCTGCCTACCTCTTGCTCATGCAGCAAAATATTCTGTGCTACAAGGTGCAGAAAGTCACCACAGAAAATTAGCTATAATTTAGGTAATATCTCAAATGCATCAGTCACTTGATTATGTGATTGAAATGAACATTTCATTTGGAGATTTGCCATTTCCTGGTGCTATCAGCATTACACAATTACGTTTCCTCTCATTTATCACATTGTGGAATACCAAGACAAATTTGTCTCTCCTTACATTCATCATATTACGAGAGAAATAGAGACAGACTTAGCCAATTGCTTTATACCAATTGATGCCCCTCGTTAGCTGGGGACATTCAGCAGCTTTTCTGTTCAAAGATCTCCCTTGAATATACTCTGCACCAAAGGGATTGTTCCCCCAATAACTCTGAAATTGAGATTTTTTTCCCCCCTTAACCACAGCATTGCTTTCCAAAAGGAGTTGCTGAGGCCTATCTACCTTTTGCAGCAGGTGAATGACAATGCTGCAAAGGGACTCCCTTTTCTTGGGGAATCTGGATGTCATAGTGCTCACATTGGGGCCTTCAGGTATACGGCTAGGTGAGAGCTTTCAAATGTTTCAGTTCTGACTTGCTATAGTCACATTTGGAGCTGTTTTAAAAAATTAGCTTTTAAACAAAAGTATCTTGAATGTTTAATTT
The DNA here is from genome assembly GCF_000164805.1 of Carlito syrichta. NCBI lineage: Eukaryota > Metazoa > Chordata > Mammalia > Primates > Tarsiidae > Carlito > Carlito syrichta. The sequence continues at coordinate 6,123 of NW_007248130.1, forward strand.
AGAAAGCAGATAAAGAGCCTGTGGGGCCTTAACCAACTCTGCAGGCAGTTAAGTATTCGTTCACTCATAGACTGACTTAGATTTTCCTTTCCTCTATAAAGATGGCAGTAAAAATAATTCCATCTCTGTCCCCTGCTTTAACTGAGGTTGTTAAGTAGTTTCTAAGTAGCTGGTTCCTGCATTAGAATCTTGTGCTCTTAAAAAATATGTGCATTCCTAGCCCCAGCCTAAGTTTCCAAATCAGAATACCTGGGGCCAGAGGAATCTACATTTTAAACAAGTGCTGGAGGTGATTTTGTCAAGCACTAAATGATTATCTGCATCTCTGGATGCTCATTAAAGATTTTGAAACTTCTGATACTCTGACTGCACCTCAGACCCATTAAGGCAAAGCCTTTGGGACTCAGGTGTCAGATGGTTTTAATGCTCAAGCTCTCCAGGTGACTCCAATGTGCAGCCAAGGCTGAGAACCCCATCACTGAACTGTGGGAAAGTCATGATAAGGAAGTGAAACTCTGGGATGGGAGTCCTTACTTATAGGATTCCAGGGTAGGTGCCTTAAAGCCAGCCAGCTATCATCTCAGAGACTTCAGTGAAACATCTCTGAAATGGGACCAGGGAAACCTTAGCTCCTTGAGGACTCATGGTAGTCTGCTGCTTTAAAATCTCCTTAATATTAAAATCTATGTTTCTAATCAAGCCAGCTATAGGGTTTCACCCACAGTGGAGGCGAGTTTTTGCTCATCTTCACCTCTCAGGAAGGAGAATCAGAGCATGCAGGAATCAGGTAGCTATCTCTTTTCTTTCCACAATTGCCCAATCACATTTTCTTTTTCAGTGTTTAGCCATTTATCACAATCTGAGTTGGTCTCATTTGTTTATTAATCTGTGTATTATCTGTCTCTCCCTTCTAGAGAATAAGTTTCATGAAGGCAGGAGTTGTGTTTGTCTTCTGCCTCAAGCAGTGCATAGCACATAGTAGGTGTTCAATCGATGTTTGTCAAAGGAATAAAAAAACCTGAAAAAATAATTTAGAGTATGTACCTTACAAGTGAAGAGTAAGCAAGGAAAGAGCACAAGAGTTCTGCCCTGGAACTGATCTAGACAAGGAAACTAGCTTGGCTTTTATATAAGTGGATCAATAATGCACTGCAGGGACCGGCTCCCTGCCGGAAAGGGTCTTGCCAAAAATTCTCAACACGACACCAGAATCAGAGTTTAGCAGCATATTAAAATGAATTAAACTAAACACCACACCAAGTGGAATTTATTCCTGGAATGCAAATATAGCACAGCGTACAAAAATAAATGTATTATCATACAAAGGTCAATCAAAGTAACATGCCACACATTATCAGCATAAAAGTGAAAATATATCATCTTCATAACTGATGTAGAAAAAGATTGGACAGAAGTTCACACTTCTTCACGACAAAAATACTAAAAAACAACTAAGAATAAAGAACACTTCCATTACATAAAAAAGGCCATATATGAACACACAAAGCTAATATGATAGTGATGACAACCCAAGCTTTTCCCAAAAGATCAAGAACAAGACAAGGATGCATTCTTTTACCACTTCTTTTCAAGATAGTGCCAAGTGTTCTGGACAGAGCAATTCAGGAAAAAATAAATCCCAAAGTTATCCTATTGTGAAAGAAAGAAGTAAAGTTAACTCTCTTCACAGAGTTATATGCAGATAACTCTAAAAAGTTCAAACACACACACATGCACACACACACACACCCTACACCTTTCAGAATTAATAAGTTTAGCAATGTCAAAGGGTACAAATTCAACATACAAAAGTCAGATGCATTTCTATACTTTCAAAGAGCAACCTGAAGAAACTATTAAGAAAACAACTCATTTACAATAGCACCCCAAAAGTAATAAACTTAACCAGACAGAAGAACAGTACATTAAAAACTACAAAACATTGCTGACAGAAATTAAAGAGGACATAAGTAAATGAGAAAGAAATATTATGTTCACTAATTGAAAACCATAATGTTTCAAGATGCCGATTCTACACAAAGCATTACAAATACAACGAAATCTCTATCCAAATCCAAGTAACATTTTTTGGGTAGAAATCAAAAAACCTATTCTAAAATTCATGCAGAATCACATGAGACCCGAAACAGCCAAAATGATCTTGAAAATGAACAAAGTTTAAGGTTTCACACTTTCTGCTTTCAAACTTAGCAACAGGTCTAATAACCAAAACAGTGAGGTACTGGTATAAAAACAGGCATATCCACTCATGGAACAGAATAAACAACCTAGGAATCATCATACACATATATTGCCAAATTTGTTCAGTTGGAACACGGCAGTCTTTGGAGAGATGGTTCTCAGAAAACTGGGTACTCTCATGCCAGAGAATAAATTTGAACTCTTGTCTTGCACCATAAAATTTTTAACTTAAAGTGGATAAGATACCTAAGGAGTTGAAACTATAAAACCCTTAGGTTAATACTTAGAAGAAAAACTTTATGACCATGATTTTGGCAATTATATCTTGCACACACCTGAAAACAGGCAAAAAAAATTAGAACAGACTTCATCAGAATTTTAAACTTTTGTGTATCAAAGAACACTCCCAACAAAGAAAATCAACTCAAAATATGAGAAAAAGCATTTGGGGATCATATTTCTAAGTAACCAATATACATGATATAATTTTAAAACTCCCATAAATAATTTTAAAAAACGAATTCAAAGATGGGAAATTAACCTGAAGAGACTCGTCCTCAAAGAAGATATTCGCACGACCAATAAACACATGAAAAGATGTACATCTTCACTAAGCATTAGGGAAATGCGCATCAAGACAACAACATTTATTCAAGATGAATGAATTATAGCGTCCTGATGTACAACATTGTGTTTATAGTTAACTTTCCTGTGTGTGCACTTAAAATTCGATGTAGATTTCCTGCATCTGTTCTCATGGCAATAATAAGAGCAAAACAAACAAGAAATAATGAGATTCCACTCCACACCAACTAGCTGACCATTAAAACAAAGAAAGGGACTCAAACAGAAAATAGAAAACGTTAAGAAGAATGTGAAGGAAATGGCCCCATAAACAATGACCGAGGATAACGCAAAATGGTGATCTTCCACGGAAAACCCTATCACACTTTCCTAAACGACGA
>NW_007248131.1:0-4283 GCF_000164805.1 Carlito syrichta
ATTTCTTTTTTATTTATTTCATTTTGTTTTTTGAGTTGGAGTCTCACTCTGTCACCCCGGATGGAGTGCAGTGGCATGCTCACAGCCACCACAGCCTGACCTTCGGGGTCAGGAGATCCTTCCACCTCAACCTTCCAAGTAGCTGGTACCATAGGCATGTACAACTATGCCCAGCTAATTTTTGATTTGTTGTAGAGACAAGGTGAAATGAGCTAAATTAGTTAATAAAATCAAATTGCTAGCAAAATATTAGTATTATCCAGCTTACTCCATTTTGTTTAAAACTTCCATCTTAGTTGCCTGCCTGACCAAAGAATCATTCCTCAATGCCTACATGTGATTACAGTAACGTTCCCATGATCACAGAACCCCAGCTTTGTCTGCTTTGGGCAGGTCATGCTGACTGTTTCCTGCTGACTGTGACAAAACTCCTTAACCATAAGTTCCATGTAATTGTATGCTTTGTTAGCTGAAATCAAATGTTACTGTTTGCAAAACTCCATTGTTGCATTTTCATATCTTGTTCTTATATTTTGCTAGTTATGTAACCAGGATAAGTCCATTATGTAATTATTCTTCTACCTTGTCTCTATGTAACTACCTTAAACTAAATCTTGATGTCAGAACTCCAGGGAATTTCCAGGCACCAGCTATTCCTAGGACATGAAATGAATCAAAACTCCTTAACAATCAAAAGTTCCCATTTTGGATGTCAAGTTGTTAGTAATAGTTACTATGGTCACTAAGTTACTATATAGCCAACACTGCAAATTTTACCTATACAAACTTGTCACAAACTGCATAGTTTGTCAACAGTTTTTCCTAGCATTTGCCTGCTCTTGACCTGTGCATTAATAAAAAACAAACAAACAAACAAACTCATAATTAATTAGACTCAGCTTGCTGGCTTGACTTCTCGCTTACTCAGTCATAACAAAGGTCACATCAAGTTGCTCAGGCTGGTCTCAAACCACTGGGCTCAGGTAATCCTCTCGCCTCCACCTTTCACACTGTTGGGATTACAGATGGGAGCCACCACACTTGGGCTAGAATTTCTTGATCAGATATTTTTCTCCACTGATATATAATATAACTGATCCTAACATTTCATAAGTATAAGTTGATATCCTCCAATGTTCCAGGTGTGTTGTGAAGGGAGCCAAACACACAACAATAAGGAACTGGTGTAACTTTCACAGAATGAACATTCTAGTGAGAAAGGAAAGACAGTCAAAACACCATTCAGAACACAGCCAACTCAATGCTCATTGCAAGAGCTGATTTGAAAGTCAGAAATAAAATCTTTTAATGAGATATGTCATTATAAAGTCATGCGGCAAGGTTTGAAGAGGAGAAAGAGTTTAATGATGGCAGGGTGGGAGAAGGGAGGAACCCTTAAATCTTTCTTCCTGAAGAGTTCTGAGCTGGAGTTTTTAATGGAATCATGGAAGAGAGGCTGGAAAATTTAGGCTCTTGATTGGTTGGGGGAAGAGGGATGAAGTCATCTGGATGTGAAAACTGTATTCTTTGGTGAGTCATCTCCTTACGGCATCATTTAGAACAGCTGATGTCAGTTGTTTCACCCATGTGCAGTCCCTGAAAGAATATCTCAAATAGAATACTTAACACTTATCAATACTCAAGTTAATATCTATAAAGCATTTTGTGACAGGGTCTATGTGATTCTGAGGCAAAGGTGGCAACAACTAAGAAGAAGCAGGTCTGAGAGCAACCTGGTTTAATGATTAATGGTGCATGTGCTGCAAGCTTGGTTTATTTTCCTTTATTCCCCTTCCTGTCCTCTCAATTAATTATATTAAATTTATGGGACAGTTTCAATGGCAGTAGATAGATATTCTAGTGAAGGGAAAAGGATTATGAGAGGAACATGAGGCTTTCTTAGTGGAGTGGTATGCTGGGATAAATATTCTCAAAATAGAAGAACTTTCCCTGGGTGCTTAGAAGGGTGGGGCACAGACAGAACTGTTTTGAGCCCAGTGACAGCTGAATTTATTGCTACTGTATTTTGGAGAACAAACCCTTATGTCTATTATATTTGTTAATGCACAGAAATCTCACTTTAAAAAATGTATCCCACCACAAACCTAGAGATGTCACTTCTACAGTGTAACCCACCAAAAATGATTCATAAGATAAAGACAAATACAGCGAAAGAGTAGAAACTAGACAATAGTCAATAATACTACATTAGAAAGATAAATTGTTTGCACCCCAATCAAAGGGTATATATTGGTGGTAAAAGTAAGAGAAGCTGGGAATGGTGGATAATCCTTTATTATCCAGCACTTTGGAAGGCAGAGGCAAGAGGATCACCTGAGCCTAGGGGTTTGAGACCAGCCTAGACAACTTGGCAGGACACCATCTCTATGATAAATTAAAATATTAGCTGGGCATGTTGTGTCTGGAGTGTGAGAATAATGTTGCCAACATGCAAAGTCAGTGTTATGAGTCCTTTAACAGGCCGGTCACCAAGAGGGGTTCATGCCTCCAAAAACTCTCGGCCCCGAATGAAATGGGGAGAGGGTTTATAAAGTCAAAAACTGCTGAATAGGCTACATAGCATGGGGTGCAAACCTAAGGTATATGGAGTTACATAGCATAGAGTATGAACATAAAGACCTTTAAAATTAAACAGAAAAAATCTGCAAATATATACAAATAAATGCAGAACTTGTGGTTAGGGAGGTTCCACTAACTGGGGAAACTAAGGGTGTAGGCTCTTAGTTACAGGAAAATTACAACCTCTTGACTTTCAGAACATAGATTGAATGTAGTTAATTATTGGGGCTCAACTTTCCTCAATAGAAGTAAACAGTACAATGATTAATGTCTTGACCTCTACGAAGAACGTGCACTTATCACTTTCTTGTGTAAGATTGGGGCATTTTCTTGACCAGCCTCAAGCTTTCTCCCAAATCTCTTGTAAGCTTTCCTCCCATTCTTCATCATCCCAAACACCACTTCACAACTGTCACACATACAAACACACATGAGTCCTCCCACTTACACACATGCTTCTTTCCCCAAACCTGGGTTTCCCCTCTCTCTCTTTTTTTTGAGGGGGTTGGAGTCTCACTCTGTCCCCAGACTGGAGTGTAGTGGTTGCTCCCGGCCACTGCAACCTCCACCTGTTGGGCTCCAGCGATCCTTCCACCTCAGCCTTCCAAATAGCTGGAATTACAGGTGTGCGCTACCACACCCAGCTAATTTTTTGATTTATTGTAGAGATGAGGTCTCACCAAGTTGCCCAGGTGGGTCTCGAACCCGTGGGTTCAGGCAATCCACGCACCTTGGCCTCCTAATGTGTGGGATAACAGGCTGAGCCACCGAGCCCGGCCAAACCTGGGTTTCAATCACTGCTTCAGTACTGCCAGTACGTTTGAGGTGTAAAATCAAGAATTTAGAGTTGGATGCCTTCCCCAAGCGAATCTCATTTCCGTGTCATGAGATCTTTGGCATTCTCCAAATCTAATCTGTTCAATAGGGTGTGACTTTGGTCAACTTCCTTCAGGATGGGCCAAGGTGGGTATTGTCACATGGTCCTCCTATGATCCAATTATCTACCAGGCTTCAGGTTACTTCCCAGATCTCCTCTCTCACCATAGCATCCCCTACTCAGAGAAGTACAGAAACCAGAGGGCTGCAAACTTGTGGATCCCATTCTTTTCGCCCCCGGGAGCTGGAACTGAAAGATGCGATGCACTTTCAAGCCCGCGTGAGGGACGTCAGTGGTTCCGCAGAGCCAGCACCAGGACTCCTGAGACCACCAGCTAGGAGGCCAGGGGATTCCAGTTCCTGGCGGGACCTATTTCAGGGCAGAGTCTCTTCACTCTGAACCTCAGTGCCTGGGAGGGATGTTCCCATTTCTGTCAGAGTAGGAGCACCTTGCGTGTCAGCGTGGCGCTGGTAACCGAGCTTTCAGAGGTAGATCCGATGCTTGTGACCCAGGGGGAGCCACAGGCGTCTGCAGAAGATGCCGATGCCGTCACCTCCGAGGAGAAGCTGTCCCTCTGCTTCCTTGGCTCTTTTGGCCCATTTCCACACGTGCGATTGGAGCCTCATACATAAGTCTAAAGTCGGAGATGAATCCCTACTCCCCCTGCTGCTGAGTCCTGGCACTCACCGTCCTGTGTCCCTGAGCTTTCTGGAGGCAGGGTTGGCCGGTGGCAGCTAGGAACCCCATGGCCTGGCTGCGCCTTTTGTCCATGACCCCCAGGAGTGGTGAATTTCAGACTTGAACCTCCATTCTGCCATTGTACAGC
>NW_007248131.1:4351-7406 GCF_000164805.1 Carlito syrichta
AACATGTCCTGGGGTGGGAAGTGGGTGGGGGGTGTGGGGAGAAGGGGGAGGCCATGAGGAATCAGAACCCAGATTAAGATGCACCACTTGGAGGCTTCCTGGACTGGGGCAATGGAGGGAATTGGTATCTCCCTGGAGAGGGAGTTGCCTGGTAACCTGTGTGGACAGTGGTCCAACTGTTCTACCCACACGGAGCCGTGGTGAGATCCTGCAGGCAAAGGGACAATAACCCTGAATTTAACCACTGGGCCCTAAAAATGCTCCTGCTGGCTTCTGACACTTCATCCCCATGAGTCCAGTTCAGAATACTGAGTTTTCTTCCCCTTCCTCTTTCTCTTCCTCTCATTTTCTCCAGCAATCAACACACCTCCTTTTGCACCTTCCTCCAGACATACCTCCCATCCCAGATATTTTTCCTATCTGGAGCCCTGACTATTGAGGAAAATCCAACAAGTGCATCTGAAGTCTGCACATACTCAAAACAGCCAACACTGACCTGGCCACTTAGTCGTCTCTCATCCTGGCAAGGCCCTTAGACCTGGACCCAAAGCACAAGAAGAACCAGAAGAGTCAGATTTAGTTACTGTCCCTGCCTCAGGGCCCTGTGTTGGCACTGCAGTCTCCCATGCCTTGTCCATCGTTGTCTCCTGGAACAGACGACTGGAGCCTGATAGCTCACAAGGGGGAAACCCTCCCTAGAGTGACCCTTCTCTGAATACAGCATGCACCCCTCCACCCCTAAGCTTTCTGTCAGTAGATCTTAGGACGAGTGGACAGGTTCACCCCACAACCTCAGCTGCTAGATTTTGGTGCTCTGGCTCCCCGTGATATCTTCTGCAGAGATGCGTCTTTGGATGATCCTTTGTGAATAGTCACTATTAGCATAAAACCTCTGTTTTTGCTCCAATGATGAAATAAGAGAGGTTGTGCCATCAGAGCAGGATTTAGTCATTTTTTACTTGCCTTTCATATTCCAAGAAAATGTTCTGCCAATTTGAAATTCTTTTTCTCATGTGCTTCTTATATGCTTCTGGGAAAGCAAAAGACTCAAGGAAGCTTGTATGTTTGTATGTAGGGTTGGGAGGAAAGAGTTGGGATCTAGTAACTGGAGATGCATGGGGTCATGAGTTGGGCCTTCGGTGTCTTCCCTTGAATAAGTAGGGTGGAGATGATGTACCCAAGTCCCATCAAGGAGGATCTTCTCCCATCTTTAAATTGGCTCACATGCTCTGAACTCCAAGAAGGAGACTCAGCAAAAGCAACATCGTCAGGGAAGCTCTGAGAATGCCACTTAGTCATGGAAGTGCTTGTGCTCCATCACCCAGGACGCTATTCTATGAGAACCCAGGACAAGACCCTTATGGCATCAGCACATTCCTCTGCTCCCACCTCCTTGGCCTTTCCCTTTTTCACTAACCTCGCCCACCCTGCTCCAAACACACCTACCAGCCCAGACACGCCCTTTCCAAGGAACCCTGAGCAAATCCCAGCAAGTATCTCTACTGCCTCCTCCAACTCACCCCAACTCTTCTGCCCAGCACCTGCCAGCCTGATGACCTACTCCAAGAGCTCAGGGTGGAGGCTCAAGGCATTGGAGGCCCAGAGGTTGGAAAATGACTACCCACCTACCCAGCTGTATATGGGCTCTGCCTCCTCCTGATTCTTTCCACTGCCTGGGGGACATACTCAAGTGCCTTCCCTCTCTTTCAGTACCCTCAAATAGGAAAATGACTAGAAACTCATCAGGCTGCTGAAAGGAAGCACTTACTTTAGGAACATGCCCAGCAGGATGTTCAGCATCACAGGGGAAAAGCACCTAGGAACCCTCTTTCATTCTGTACTTTATGAATTTAAAGACACATCAGGCCCCAGAGTCTCTGCGTTGCTTTAGACAGTAGTAGTAGAGGTGTCAATTTTCTTCATATACAGAAATGTGAAACACTAATATTACAATCTTAACAGACATAGCTTTACTGCCAAACTTCTGTATATCTCTAATCTAACTACTCCATGAAATTTATTCATTTCATTTAACAAGGCAAACCTCCCAAATGAAATATATAATTTTTAATTTCCATTTGTCTTCTGTAACACATTTCCCAGCTCTTAGTGTTGGGAGCCAACATCTATAGCTACATGGCTGAGGCCTGTAAAGGGCCATCTGAAAGATCGTCTCTGACAAGCAATACCTATAATATTGGTGTGTTAATAGTGACCAGTGTGCATACATGGCAACAAAACTTACGTTAGGATACAAAACTTTTAAGTAAATATCAATATGCCTGATGGAAAGTGCACAACAGAATTATTTTTCTCTGTCTTTCTAAGTTGTACTCCTTTTTCAAGACATTTTTAAACTTCTATTTCCTGGTAGACTGGTCAGTCAGCTTTTGTTCCCGAAAGCAGTTTCTCCTAGAGCTAAGATTAGAAACTAAATTACCATAATATTTTTATTGCCCTGCCTCTCGCTAGGCAGAACAGTTTTCTAGTTTCGTTACATGCCGAAACTCTGTTTGCTCCAGCCCATGGCCATCGTCATGGCAACCATACATTTCCTTGTTCAAGAGTATGACAACTACCATAAGATTAATGAAATAATTAATGATAAGGTATTAGCCTAATAAGATATAGTGTAGTATTATAGTTCAATCATCAGATTATATAAAAATTAAAGTTTAGATATATGAGAACTCATATAAGTCATGGTAAGGTTTTGTAGTTTAAGAATAAGTTTTGAATTAATTGTTATAGAATTACAGGGCACTATGTTGAATCATAATAGGTTAATGGAATAAATAAAAATTAAGTCATTTAAGTAAATTTATAGATTGTAGTATAATGTTAAGTTGATAATATTAATCGTTAAAGCTATTAGGAGTTATTAAACTAGGATTTAACTTAGAAAAATTTTGTATTAATCAGGGTTTAGAACAAAGAGTATAATATGAATGATTTATTGAACATTATGGAAAACACTCTGAACGATCTGTATTGAAATTGTGCACCTGTGATCTTAATGTAAGTTTTGTGAAGCACGTCATGCATCATGGAATTG
>NW_007248132.1:0-8138 GCF_000164805.1 Carlito syrichta
CCTACCATTCAGGTTTTGGGAGTAGGAATCTGGATAATGGGAATCCTCATATACAGGAATCTGCACTGTCTATGACTAAAGGAGAATAAGGAATCTGGTTTACATGTGTTCTCCATCCCAATAAACGTTCAGGGATTGTTGCTAAGGGCTAAACACGAATTTGGGTTTTTGAATCATAAACTAGGGAAATGAAATCCTCATATACAGGCAAATGCACTGACTTTCCTAAGAAAGAATATGGAATGTGTGTAACATGTTTTCTCAATCTCCAAAAATATACGGCGTCTTCCTAAGATCTAAACAAGAATCAAGCTTTCGACGCATGTATCTGTGAACAGGAGTACTCATGTACAGGTAACTGCACGACTGTTGTTAAAATAAAGAATCTGGGTTATACGAGTCCTCAGTCCTGAAATCTACAGGGCATCTTGCTGACGGCTAAAGAAGAATCAGGGATTTGAGGCATGAATGTGGGTAATAGCAATCCTCATATACAGGAAACTACATGGCCTCTTGCTAATAAAAGAGAAGAAGTCTGTTTTTCACGGTTCCTCTATCAAAAAATCTACATGACTTCTTACTGTGGGTTAAACAAGAATCAGGGTTTCTTAACAGGAATCAATGGAAAAAGAGACCTCACATACAGGACACTACATGGCCACAAAATAAGTACGAACATAGAATCATTGTTGTACACGTCCTCAATCCAAAAACGTCCCAGGTTGTGTGCTATGGGAAAAACAAGAAACAGATCTTTGAGCTCCCCAAATATTTCAGAGCAATTTAGCTTTCGGATATAATGATTTGGTCATTTCAGGACTCCAGCAACATTCTGGTCCTTTTAAAATTTGTAAATGGTATTGGGCAATCCAAGTCCGTTAAGTTCCTCAAAACAACTAAGGCCAGATTCCAGGACAAAAAGAATCTTCTTGGCATATTTGGATGTAACTCTGGTCTTAAGGTGAACACTGTAATCCTTCCCCTTCCGAGTCTCTTTTTATTTTGAGAAGGGACAAGGGTTTTGCCCTTGCCAAATTTTACTACTTTCTTTTAATGGTAAACAGGAATCATGGAATCCACGAACCTAGGAAACTTCTGGGCATCTGTCTTTTGATATACTGAATTTGGAAACCAATTCGACAGGAAAAATCAGGGCATCTTACTGAGAATTAAAAGGAAATCCGGTTCTAGGTGTTCTAATTTTCGGGAATATACAGGGCCTCTTGATAAGGTTTAATCAGCAATCTGGGCTTCTGGGTCCATACATTTTCAGAGCTACTTGCTCAGTGGATACGCTAAATCTGTCATTAGAGATCAGGATCCTTCTGGTTATCTTTTTAGTTGTAATCAAGTATTTGGCCCGAGAATTCCTTTTGTTTCCTGGGACCATCTACGACCATAATCATATTTCCCAGAATCAAAAGGTACATTGGTACAAAATTCCTCGATTCAGGTGACCTCAAAGTACAGAAAATTCTTGTGAGTGGGCAGGTAGGAATTTGGGTTTTTGGTTTGGAATATTCCACATTTTAGGGGGGTTTTGTGAAAGGGAACATGGAATCCTGGATATCAGTTGCCAAAGAACATTTTGGACTTCTTTCTCCTGATATCCAAAAAACTGGAATTCTCAGTCATCAGGAACTGTCTCAGCATCCTGCAGATTGAAGCAGGAAGCTGGATAACAAAGGTCGTCCTGTACAGGAAACTACACGTCATATTGCTAAGGAAGTATAAGGAATCTTCCTTATATGAGTCCTCAATCCCAAAAACTACAGACCGTCTTCATAACACGTAATCACAAATCAGGTTTTTGAAGTTGGAATCTGGGTAACGAGAGTCCTCACATAAAGGGAACTTCACTGCCTATTGCTAAGTAAGAATAAGGAATCTGCGTTACTCGGGTCCTCAATCCAAAAAAGCTTAAGGTCATCTTGCTATGGGATAAACACGAATCATGATGTTTTCTAGCATGAATCTGGAAAATGGAGTCCTTATTTACAGGCAACTACATGATCTTTTGCTTAGAAAGAATATGGAATCTGGGTTACACTAGTCCTCAATCCCAAAAATCTACAGAGCATCTTGGAATGTTCTAAAAAATTAGAGTTTCAAAGCAGAATGTATCTAATGAGATTCCTAATATACAGGAAAATACACAGCCCCTTGCCAAGGAAGAAAAACAATCGGGGTTATAGCAGTCTTCAGTTCTTAAAATCAACAGGCCATCTACTGTGGGCTAAACAAGAATCAGGGTTTAGAAGCTGGAACATAGGCAATAGCAGTCCTCATGTGAAAAATCTATAGTTCTCTAGCTAAGGAGTACTAAGAAATCACTGTTACACAGTTTCTCCATCACATATCTATATGATATCTTGCTAATGGCAAAACAAGAATCTGGGTTTCCAAACAGGATTCTGGGAAATGGGAGTCCTCATATACAGGACATTATATGGCCCCTCGGTAAAGAAGAAAAAGGAATCTGTGATACACTAGACCACAATCCTTAAACTCTCAGGGTGTCTTGCTGTGTTAAAAACAAGAATCAAGGGTTCGAGCTCGTCTCATGTTTCAGAGATATTTGGCTTCTGGTTATTATGAATCAGTCATTTCAGGACTCCAGCAACATTCTATTCCTCTTGACAGTTTATAATCGGGTATCTGGTAGTACAAATCTCTTAAGTTCCTTGGGACAATTAAGGCCAGATTCCCGGAAAAATGTATCATGTTGCCGTATTTGGATATAACTTTCGTCTTAACATGAACTTGGTAATCCTTAAATTTACATTTGTACTTTATTTGGAGAGGGGCCATGGGTTTTGCAGTTGCAAAATATTTAGTACGAATTATTAAAATGTAACCAGGATCCATGGATTCCACGTCCCTAGGAAACATCTGGGCATCTGCATTTTTGTACACAGAGTTTGGAATCCACATGGACAGGGAAATTCAGGTCATCTTGCAGAGATCGGAAAGAGAATCCTGTTCTTGGAGTTCTCAATCGCCTATATCTACAAAGTCTCTTGATAAGGTTTAATCAGCAATCTGGGCTTCTATGTCACCACATTTTTAGTGTATCTTTTGAAAAGGGACCAGGAATCTTGGGTTCCAATTCCTCAAGAACTTTAAGGGAGACTTTCTATTGATACCCAAGAAACTGGAATTCTAGGTCACTAGGAAATATCTTGGCGTCTTCCTGAGAATGAAGCAGGAATTTCAGTAGTGGGAGTCCTCATATACAGAACACTGCATGACCTGTTGCTACGGAAGAATAAGGAATCTTGGTTACTCGTGGCCTCCATCCCAAAAACCTACAGACTGTCTTGCTAAGAGATAACCACCATTTAGATTTTTGGAGTACAAATCTGGATAATAGGAGTCCTCATATACAGATAACTGCACTGTCTATTGCTAAAGGAAAAAAAGGAATCTGGTTTATATGTGTCCGCCATCCCAATAAAACTTCAGGGTTCCTTGCTAAGGGCTTAACACGACTTTGGGTTTTGAAGCATAATCTAGGGAAATGAAATTCTCATATACAGACAAATGTACTGACTTTTCCTAAGAAAGAATAAGGAATGTCGGTGACATGTTTTCTCAATCTCCAAAAAAATATACGGCGTCTTCCTAAGACCTAAACAAGAATCAAGCTTTCGACGCATGTATCTGTGAACAGAAGTACTCATATATAGGCAACTGCATGGCTGTTGCTAAAAATAAGGAATCTGGGTTATATGAGTCTTTAGTCCTGAAAATCTACAGGGCATCTTGCTGACGGCTAAAGAAGAATCAGCGATTAGAGGCATGAATGTGGTTAATAGCAATCCTCATATTCAGGAAACTACATGGAATCTTGCTAATAAATGGAAGAAATCTGTTTTCCACGGTTCCTCTATCAAAAAATCTACATGTCTACTTGCTAAGGGCTAAACAAGGATCAGGATTTCGAAACAGGAATCAAGGGAAAGAGATTCCAAACATACAGGACACTACATGACCTCCATCTGGTACAAATAAAGATTCATTGTTGTTCACGCACTCAATCCAGAAAATTCCCAGGTTGTCTGCTATGGGACAAACAACAAACTGATATTCGAGCTCCTTAAATGTTTCAGAGCAATTTAGCACTCGGATATTATGAATTGGTCATTTCAGGACTCCAACAACATTCTGGTCCTCTTAAAAGTTGTAAATGGTATTGGGAACTCCAAGTCCGTTAGGTTCCTCAGAACAACTAAGGCCAGATTCCAGCACAAAAAGAATCTTCTTGCCATAATTGGATGTAACTCTGTTCTTAAGGTGAACCCTGTAATCCTTCCCCTTAAATGTCTCTTTATATTTTGAGAAGGGACAAGTGTTTCACACTTGCCAAATGTTTACTACGTACTTTTAATGGCAACCACGAATCATGGAATCCACGAACCTAGAAAACTTCTGGGCAACTGTCTTCATATACTGAATTTGGAATCCAAATCGACAGGAAAAATCAGGATATCTTACTGAAAGTTAAAAGGAAATCTGGCTCTAGGAGTTCCCATTTTCAGGAATCTACAGGACCTTTTGATAAGGTTTAAGCAGCAATCGGGGCTTCTGGTTCCCTACATTTTCAGAGCTACTTTCTCCGTGGACACGCTAAATCTGTCATTTCAGATCCTCAGGATCTTTCTTTGCCTCTTGTTAGTTGTAACCAAGGATTTGGCCCTAGAAATCCTTTTCTTTCCTGGGACCATCTATGACCATAATCATATTCCCCAGAATCAAACGGTATATTGGCACAAAATTCCTCGACTCAGGTGAGCTGAAAGTACAGAATATTCTTGTGGGTGGGCAGGTAGGAATTGAGGTTTTGGGTTTAGAACATTCCACATTTTGGGGAGGTATTGTGAAGGGGAACCAGGAATCTTGGATTCCAGTTCCCAAAGAATATTATGGACGTCTTTCTCTTGATATCCAAAAAACTGGAATTCTCGGTCACCTGGAACTGTCTCAGCATCCTACAGAGTTAAGCAGGAAGCTGGATAATGGAGGTCGTCATATACAGGAAACTACACATCATATTGCTAAGGTAGTATAAGGAATCTTCCTTATATGAGTACGCAATCCCAAAAACTACAGGCCATCTTCCTAAGACGTAACCATGAATCAGGTTTTTGAAGTAGGAATCTGGGTAATGGGAGTCCTCACATAAAGGAAACTTCACTGCCTATTGCTAAGTAAGAATAAGGAATCTGCGTTACTCAGGTCCTCAATCCCAAAAAATCTTAAGTCATCTTGCTATGGGCTAAACACGAATCATGGTGTTTTCGAGCATGAATCTAAATAGTGGAGTGTTTATTTTCAGGCAACTACATGATCTTTTGCTAAGAAAGAATGAGAAATCTGGGTTACACGAGTCCTCAATCCCAAAAATCTAAGAGAATATTGGAAAGTTCTAAAAAGAATCAGAGTTTCGAAGCAGGATGTATCAAATTAGAGTACTAATATACAGGAAAATACACAGCAACTTGCCAAGGGTGAAAAAGAATCGGGGTTATAGCAGTCCTCAGTCCTTAAAATCAGCATTCCATCTACTGTGGGCTAAACAAGAATCAGGGTTTCAAAGCTGGAACATAGATAATAGCAGTCCTCATGTACAAAATCTACATGATCTCTAGCTAAGGAGAACTAAGAACCTCTTTTACACGGTTCCTCCACAATATCTACATGACATATTGCAAATGGCAAAACAAGAATCAGAGATTCCAAACATTATTCTGGGGAAAGGGAGTCCTCATATACAGGACATTACAGGGCCCCTCGGTAAAGAAGAATAAGGAATCTGTGATACATTAGTCCACAATCCGAAAAATTCTCAGGGTGCCTTGCTGCGGTATAAACAAGAATCAAGGCTTTGAGCTCGTCTCATGTTTCAGAGATTTTTGGCTTGTGGGTATTATGAATCAGACATTTCAGGACTCCAGCAACATTCTGGTCCTCTTGACAGTTGTAATCCGGTATCTGGTAGTACAAATCTCTTAAGTTCCTTGGAAAATTAAGGCCATATTCCCGGAAAATGTATCATATTGCCATATTTGAATGTAACTTTGGTCTTAAGATGAACTTGGTAATCCTTAAATTTCCGTTTGTACTTTATTTGTAGAGGGGCCGAGTGTTTTGCTGTTGCTAAATATTTAGTACGAATTATTAAAATGGAACCAGGATCCATGGATTCCACGTCCCTAGGAAACATCTGGGAATCTGCATTTCTGTACACAGAGTTCGGAATCCATATGGACAGGGAAATTCACGGCATCTTCCTGAGAATGGAAAGGGAATCCGATTCTTGGAGTTCTCAATCACCTAATTCTACAAAGTCTCTTGATAAGGTTTAATCAGCAATCTGGGCTTCCATGTCGCCACATTTTTAGTGTATCTTTTGTAAAGGGACCAGGAATCTTGGGTTCCAATTCCTCAAGAATTTTATGGGAGTCTTTCTCTTGATATCCAAGCAACTGGAATTCTAGGTCACCAGTAAATATCTTGGCGTCTTGCTGAGAATGAAGCAGGAATTTCAGAAATGGGAGTCCTCATATACAGGACACTGCACGACCTGTTGCTACGGAAGAATAAGGAATCTTGGTTACACGAGGCCTCCATCCCCAAAACCTACAGACCGTCTTGCAAAGAGATAAAGACCATTCAGGTTTTGGGAGTAGAAATATGGATAATGGGAGTCCTCATATACAGGAAACTGCACTGTCTATTGCTAAAGGAGAATAAGGAATCAGGTTTACACGTGTCCTCCATCTCAATAAAACTTCAGGGTTTCTTGCTAAGTGCATAACACGAATTTGGGGTTTTGAAGCATAAACTAGGGAAATGAAATCCTCATATACAGGCAAATGCAGTGACTTTTCCTGAGAAAGAATAAGGAATGTGGGTGACATGTTTTCTCAATCTCCAAAAATACATACGGCGTCTTCCTAAGATCTAAACAAGTATCAAGCTTTCAACGCATGTATCTGTGAACAGGAGTACTCATATACTGGTAACTGCATGGCTATAGCTAAAAATAAGGAATCAGGGTTGTACGATTCTTCAGACCTGAAAATCTACAGGGCGTCTTACTGACGGCTAAAGAAGAATCAGGGATTCGAGGCATGAATGTGGGTAATAGCAATCCTCATATACATGAAACTACATAGCCTCATGCCAGTAAAGAGAAGAAATCTGTTTTCATGGTTTCTCTTTCAAAAATCTACATGACTTCTTACTAAGGGCTAAATAAGAATCAGGATTTTGAAACAGGATCAAGGGAAAGAGAGTCCTCAGAAACAGGACACTACATGACCTCCAACTAAGTGTGAATAAAGAATCATTGTTGTACGCGCCCTCAGTCCAAAAAATTCCCAGGTTGTCTGCTATGGGACAAACGAGAAACAGATCTTCGAGCTTCCCAAATGTTTCTGGGAAATTTAACATTAGGATATTATGAATTGGTCATTTCAGGATTGCAGCAACATTCTGGGACTCTTAAAAGTTTTAAATGGTATTGGGCACTCCAAGTCCGTTAGGTTCCTCAGAAAAACTAAGGCCAGATTCCGGCACAAAAAGAATCTTCTTGCCATATTTGGATGTAACTCTGGTCTTAAGGTGAACCCTATAATCCTTCCCCTTCTGCGTCTCTTTTTATTTTGAGAAGGGACAAGGGTTTTACAAGAGCCAAATGTTTACTACATACTTTTAATGGTAACCAGGAAGCATGGAATCCACGAACCTAGGAAACTTCTGGGCATCTGTCTTTTGATATACGGAATTTGGAATCCAAATCAACAAGAAAAATCAGGGCATCTTACTGAGAATTAAAAGGAAAACCGGTTCTAGGAGTTCTCATTTTCTGGAATCTACAGGGCCTCTTGATAAGGTTTAATCAGCAATCTGGGCTTCTCGATCCCTACATTTTCAGAGCTACTTGCTCTGTGGATACGCTAAATCTGTTATTACATATCCTCAGGATCTTTCTGGTCCTCTTGTTAGTTGTAATAAAAAATTTGGCCCTAGAAATCCTTTTGTTTCCTGGGACCATCTATGACCATAATCATATTCCCCAGAAACAAAAGATATATTGGTACAAAATTCCTAGATTCAGGGTGACATCAATG
>NW_007248133.1:0-445 GCF_000164805.1 Carlito syrichta
CTTGGTATCTGTACTACAGTTGCCCCATAAAATGAATTTGAAAGTATTCCCATTTCTTCAGTTTTTGAAAGAGCTTGAAAACATTTGCATTTATCCCTTAAATGTTTGGTACCATTCACCAGTACAGCCATTTAGTCCTTGGCTTTCTTTTGAAAACATCCTTGGCTAGTTTGTGTGTGTGTGTGTGTGTGTGTGTGTGTGTATGCATGCACACACACGTTGAGAGGTTTTGATTCAATTTTCCTACTAGTATAAGTCTGTTCAGACTTTCTACTTCTTCATGATTTAGTCTTTTTAACTTGTATGTTTCTTAGATTTTGTTCATTTCTCTTAGGTTGTCCAGGTTGTTTTTGGTATTCTATTTGTCTATTCACTTTTTTTTTTGGTCATCTTGAGAGTGTGTTGTTTTTGGTCATCTGGTCAATAAACAAATTATTTGTTTTTG
>NW_007248133.1:1326-14072 GCF_000164805.1 Carlito syrichta
CTAGGTAATTTACCTGTATTTTTAATATTTGTTTTCTATTGTTCTGGCTAGTTATCATTTTTTTACTTGGAAATTATTTTCAAGATTGTCTACTTAAAAGTATTATTTAGAGTATCACAAAGTTCCTATTTATTTTTACAGTTTTAGCTTTTTTCTCTTGTAGTCTCATCTGCCCCATTCTGTGTTCTTTTTGATACTAAGCTAATGGGTCCTGCACAATTACTTAAACATAATAAACATCAGTAGTATGATAAAGAAAAACTAAAGCAAGTGAAGCTATTTCTTGTCTTATAATGACTCTATAAAGTAAATCTGTTACCTCATTTCCAATTGGCCCATGCAAATGGTGAAGAATATTTTAAAAGTTAATGTGTTTTAAAATATATATGTATATATACAGAGAGATTTTATCTATTAATATATGTAATTTATTTTATATGTATAATTTATTTTGACTGCATGTATAAACAGAGCACTATAATTAAGCTGCTCTTAATCCTTATTCTATAATAGCCATAAATGTTACTAGTATAACGTGATAATTTTGTATATATAACGTTTTCTTAGAAACTTATCCTGAGATTAGTATATTGAGTAGAGTGAAACCAGTATGTCAGGGGATTTAATAGATCTCTATTTTACCTTTAGTAAAAGGTCAGAGTACTTTTAAAAATTTTCATTTGTGATGAGTAAATCTTTCCCTAAACTATACTTATTTATTTATTCAACTCATAATATTGAACTGTTCTAAATGGAGAAAGGAGTGGTAGAGTATATTGAATATGTTGATTAAAAATATGTTAAAACTACCTCCAACCAAATAATATGCCTACAAGTGACATATGTACTTCACTTCTGTAGTTCTTTGTGGGGGTCCAGCCCCTGCAAAGAGATTTAAGGGGTCCCTTGGGAGGTGTGGCAGCATCGGAGATTATTCTGGAGAAATAAAGAGAAAGAAAGCAATACTGACTGCTGTGTGTCAGGCCTTTCTGAAGGTTTGTCGCATGTCAACTCCTAGAATCTTTCTGGCTATCTATGCTTATTTACATTACAACCTACCCCAAATGATACTGAACACCCTGGTTCTCACCCTAAGAGGAGGGCGCTAGACCAGTAGACACCTAGCAGTGACCACAGTGGATCTTCAGGAGACAGAAATCATCATACAGAATATTGCTGAGGCTTTTGTTCTTGTTCCCTTCACCTGTAGACTGATCCTAGTACTTCCCAATGTGGTCCTGTATGGTGTGCCCTCCTCCTGTTTCTGGAGATCTGTCGTTGCCTCTTTTTTGTCATTAGGTGCCATCCTAAGCCCAGCTCATCCATGTGACTGTCAATACCCAATGATGCCAAACATCTTGGTCCCTATCCAACTCCTGAAGAGAAGTGTGTTCGAGATCTGTATTCATGACTGTAACACTTATAAGTTGTTGGATTCCATGAGCCTCTGTTTTCCTCACTGGAACACACATCTGAAGATAATACTCCGCTCTTGAGACTTCTGAATGCACCACTTTCAGCTATATGTCAGAGTAATATATATTTAAAATAGGAAATACTTTTCTGTAATTGTATGACAAAATGTAAATGTTTACAGAATAGATAAATGAAAGCAAGCATGATTGACAGAGTTGCAAGAAGATACATGTCAAGTCCAGCCTCACTGATTGAAGTGGGGATCTGTTAGGATGACGGACCTAAGAAAAACTGAACAAAAAGCCTTTCAACATTTATTGTACCCCAAAGCTTTAAAATAAAAATAATTTTTAAAAATAAAATAATTTAATAACATTTTATTTAGCTAAATAGACCTAAAATTCATCATTTCAATGCATAATCAGCATGAAAATTATTGAGAGATAGCAAAAACAAAAACTAAATCAGCAAGTGCAGTTTTTTAATGCACAGTGAGAAGAACACACATGGTCTCCAATGCAGTCAGAATGGCTGGAAAGCAGAATAGAGAAATGAGACAAGGGTGTGTCACCTGGGCTTGCCCCCATCTAACCCTCTTTTCTTCCTGTTATTGATGAAAAAGTCCAACTCAGTAAAATATTTAAAGAGGCTTGTTCTGAGTCAATATGAGTGACCATGGCTTAGGGTACAGCAGTCTCAAGAGAGCCTGAGAAAGTGTGCCTGAGGTAGTCAGCTTACAGAGTTTGATTTCATAAGTCGGTATAAAGAAATGCTTGAATTAAAATAACAGGCTTGTGGAAGTCAAGGCCCTTGTTAAGTAAATGATGTCTCATGGGTGGCAGCCCAGAGAGCATGTAATAGGATACCAGGTTTAGGTTGCAATTTGATACCTTATTGCCATAAAAAGACTGTTTAGTCAGTCTTATGATCTCTATTTCAGTGTTAATGCCAGTCAGTTGATCCTAAACTGCAAAAGGGAGAGAATAGAGTGAGGCATGTCCAATCCCTCTTCTGTCATGACCTGGAATTTATGTTTCAGGTTTCTCTGAGGTCCCCTTAGCCATAAGGAGTGGTTTATTCAGCTGATTGGGGGCTTAGGATTTTATTTTTGGTTTATACTAGATTGTCTTCTCTGAAACTCTGATTTCATACAGAGACTTAAGGGTTCAATATGTGAAGCATAAAGGTAGGTACTTCCACATCCTAGTCCCCAGGATACAAACTATTTTGCTTAAAGCCTGGCTAAAAGCATATCAGCCCTCACAATGTCAATTTGTCCTCCACAGTTGAGTCAAAAAACAAAGACATTTAAGCAGAAGCAGATTAATGGGAACAAAGATTTTGTATACATCGCACCTGGGAAAGATAAGGGCCATTGAGTCAAATCTGCAAGGGGATGAGAGCACCTATAAATAGCAGTGGCCATTCTCCCAGTCTCAAGACTAGAGAGATCTGGCCTAGAGTTTGTCTTCCAGGATAAGAGTCAAGCCAGGGAGGGCTCATCTCATGGTACATGCAGATCTCTTTTACTCTCCATTGTGGAGTGTCTCAAATACATTGTCTTTTAACTGAACTGTTCTGCCCCATGGTCTCCCATACAAAACACACTCACACACACACTCATACAAACATGCACATACAACACTTGATGTTTTGAGCCTCTGACTTATTTAATTAGAGAAGGTTAATTTTACTTTAAAGGGACTGAATACCTTTCTTGTGAACCAATGTTGACAGAATGTTTCATAGAAACTGTATGTGGAGAGAGACTTACTCATTATTTAGTGAGATCCATGAAAAGAGTCATCGATGGAATAATGACTCCTGGAGATCTTAGCAGGTGCGAGGGTGCCCCAGTGACTGTTTTTCATTATTATATCACAGGCACAGTTCCAGGAGTCTCCAAATACAGGTATATTATCAATAATGCTGGTTACGCTAAAGTCACAAGGAACAATCTGGCTGGGTGGTTCACTGGTGTTTTTACTCAAAGGGAGACTAAGCCGGGCTCAGTGGCTAAGCCTGTAATCCTGTGCTTTGGGAGGCTGAGGTGAGTGGATTGCCTGAGACTGTAGGTTCGAGACCCACCTGGGCAACTTGGCGTGACCTCATCTCTACAATAAATCAAAATTAGCTGGGAGTGGTAGCACGCACCTGTAGTTCCAGCTACTTGGAAGGCTGAGGTGGAAGGATCACCGGAGCCCAGTAGGTCAAGGCTGCAGTGACTGGGAGCAGCCACTGCACTCCAGTCTGGGCAACAGAGCGAGACTCAAACTCAAACAAGAAAAAACAAAAAAAAAAGGACACTAGAGGCCTTCCTACAAATCCACAATGCTGTTCTTCATTGCACCACCCATGTTTAGCAATGGTGCCTCTGTGTGAGTGTGGTAACATTCCTGGTTATAGACAGAGATTGGAAGCTGACAGCCTTGAAGTATGGGAGGTTTCTACAGTCCTGGAGTCAAAGGTTGGCTTAGATAATGTTGTTGCAGAAATGCTGCTCACTAGAGTGGAGGTCACTCAAGGAACAGGGCACTGAGGAGACAGGGTCCTTGTTGTTGCCCACTGGGTGTCCTAGATTTGGACTAATGAGTAGTTTCCCAACCAAAGGGATGGTTAAATGTTGAAGTGGGACTGGAGACAATACATGTAGGAGGGCAGATGCAGACTGATGACTTTTCAAGGTGCCACTGCACTGCACATACATTTGAATTGGGAAAATAGGAGTGCACTCACCCTGAAGCTGGTGTAGATCTGAAAGTCACGGCCTTAGGAAGAGTTACATTGTCACTGTCAGTGACCCCAGGGTTTGATGTGGGCTGGAGGTCAAGTGAACGGATGCATTAGCTGAGATGCTAGAAATGATTCTTGTGGGATTGGTAGTCTTGCCAGGGGAAAACAGGGGTCATGGTGAAAGGATTGGACAAGGGGAGAGGAAGAACAAAGAAGGATGGGAACCTACACACATGGATGTCTGGTACTTCCTTCTGCAGGAGTGAGACTTAAAGGAGAATGTATGGGGCTAGGAGACAGAGGGGCAAGCAGGATAGGAAAGGCAGCAGCCAGGTGGGCCAAGTCAGTGGTGACAGGATAAGCTTGGCCCTGCAAAGTGTAAGTGACTAGAGACAGGGAAGCTTTCTGAATAGTAACCCAGGAATACGTGTTTTGTGGGGCAGCTTCCCCTTATCTCACAACAGTTGCAATAGAGATGGAGGCGGCAGTAGCAGAAGAATCGACCTTTTCCTCTTGCTTGGACTGTGACTAGCAACTCTGAGTGGGGAAGAGCTTCTTGGTGGAATACCTGACAGCTTGTTGCCCTGCATCTCTTTCTCCAGCATCAGCAACATCAGCAAGCCTGGAGAGCTGGGCACTCCAGCATTTGCTTGGTGGACTTTAGCTGCAAGGAAAGCTTGGGCCTGGATTTGAGAGCATGGTTGGATCTGTCCCAAGAGCCTGAACATCTCGAGCAGAGCTGTATGCACTATGATGAGTACGTTCTTCCTTGAAGGATATTATAGGAGACCCCAAGGCCTTCTCACCAAAGTTGCCTTTAGAACAAGGGAGGTGACCCTCCAGGAGCCCAGGACTGCATGCCATGGAAGTAAGTTCTTCCTGGGTCTCTAGGGGCCTGGATGCCAATGACACTTCTTCCTTGTCGAGTGGACTCCTTTCTTGACCTCTTGCACTGGGTCTCACCTGATCCTCCTCTTTTATCACCTCTCTTGGCTCTTCTTGGGTTCTCCCCTTGGTCTCCTTGGGGAGCCTGAATGGTATCAGTTTCATAGGACTGACAACCTGCTCAGGTGGGGAAGGCAAGAGGGTATATTTGCGATTGAGAGGAGGCATCTTTGTGGAGGTCAAGTGTCTGTCCATCAGTGAGTTTCCAGCAGACTAAAGGGGGTGCCTTCTGGACTTGATCCCAGTATACAGATGGTAGGGTCCCCAAAGAGGAGCCTTTGGCTTGCAAGAGAGGACACCGCTCCTTCAAGACAATGTAGAGTCTAGGTGATGGGGACACACGACTCAGATGTGGGTCGAGCAGCCTATAAGCAGGAACAAGTCGCAGGCAGGTGCAGGAGCTACTGTGTGGCCCTGGCCAGGCTGGAGAGCCTGATGGAACAGGGGAACAGGTGGTATCAAGCTGTTGGTGCCAGGGTGGGACTGGGGAAAGCTAAGTAAGTATAAGTAAGTCAAAGTAAGTTAAAGTAAGTGAGTAATTAAATTGTCCATTGAGAACTAGTTTTGTGATGTGGGATAGTGAGAAAAGAGTGAGACACAGAGACAAGTCTCCTTAACACCAGCTCTTCTCTCCCCCAGGCACACAGTAGCTAGCTCCGCACCTGTGACATCTCAGTGGGGCTCATGATGGAAGGGGAGAGGTAGCATGGGCCCATCAGAGCATGCCAAGAAGAGGAGACAATGGACATGGAAGGCCCTGCCAACTGCCGGTGCAGGTGGACGTTCTAGCACTTGAGGACCTCCTGCTGCTTGCAGAACACTGGTACCAGGTGAGCCACTCCATGGGGATTGGTGGATACCGCCCAACTTAGGCACTCAGGTTCTGTGTCACTGGCCCTTTCCTCCAGGTCACAGGGGCAAAGCCTGCTCAAGGTTCAGCCCCGGAGAAACCCACGTCCTGCAAGCCTCTTCTGGGACCTCTCCCATTTCCAAGGCCGCCCTGGTGGTGTGGGTCATGGGCCCTGCTGTGAAGATTTCCAAGGAGGTGACTGGTTGTTGAATCTAACTGGATGCTGCACCCTGTCACATCTCTTTTCAGTAGGCAGGGTCTCTTCATTTCTTCTACAAATTGGGTAAACTCACTTAAGCTTTAGAAGGCTTCTTACATGATACAAATGGTAATGGCACAGCCAGGCTTTGAGCCCAGGTTGTGTGATCCAGAGCGCCAGTCCTGTGTGACTCCTTATCATGAACACATCATGTGTTATCATTTTTCTTTTCTGTAGTACTTCCTGTACTTTGTACCGTGGCATATCTATAATGAGCTCATGCACGCCTAGGAGGTGGTCCTTATTTCAACTCCTAATTCAATCTCAGAAAATATAGGACAGCACTACAGATTGGCAACCTAACATCACACCACATTTCTTCTCTCATCTAACTTTGCAGCCCAGGTTTTCTCTTTAGTCTACTTTGAAGGATCTAAATATATATTCTAAATCCATTTTGCTCTATCCTGACAAGTACACTAGTGGATTATTCCATATGAATAGAAAGTCAGTTTCTTTGGCTCTCCTGGAGTATGTCTAGAAAGAAAATACATCATTTATTTAAAATGTAATAGTAGAGCTATGTATTCTATGAAAATTGGATCAGCACAATGTGGTCACTGTGAGCATGCCAGCTAGGTCCATTCTTGCCCACACATTGTTATCAACTAAATGTGTCTTGATAATTTTTCTTTTAATTTTATTTTGAATATTTTACCAATGAGCTTTTTTTTCCCCCCCTATATTTTGAAGACATGGGTTAAAGTCAGGATTAGGTAAATAAGTGGTCTACATGCAGGTGAAGTTTGGACCTCCCACTGTTCCTCACTTCCCCCAGTTTAAGATCAGGTGCCCTTAGTGATGTTATGTGTCCACCCTCCACCCTGCCTGTTTCCCGCTACTGCTGATCCCGCTCTTGTAGTATTGTCATAAATGTTCAGGACTTGCTTATGAGTGAGAACATGTGGTATTCAGTTCTTTGCATCTGGGATAGATCACTGAGTATAATAGTCTCCAAATCCATCCAAGTTGTTGAGAAGTTCATAATTTTGTCCTTCTTTATAACTGCATAATACTCCATTGTGTATATGTGTCACATTTTTAAAAAATCCAGTCCATTTTTGATGGGCAGCATGGTTGGTTCCCTGTTTTTGCTATTGTGATGAGTGCTGCAATAAACATGCATGTACAGGTGGCTTTTTAAACTTTTTATTATTTTATTTTAAAGATATGGCATACAATTCAAGATTAGGTATATAAGTGGTCAACATACAGGTGAAGTTTGGACCTGCCAAAGGTCCTCACTTCACCTGGTTTAGGATCAGGGACCCTTAGTGATGTTATGTGCTCCTCCCCCTTCTTCCTCAAGAGAAAAACATGGAACCAATAGTGCTGCCCATTGAAAGTGGACACCCCCACAAACATCCCCATCAGCAGTGTAGAAGTGTTCCTTTTTCCCCACATCCTTAACAACATCTGTTTTGTTTTGTTTGTATTGTTTTTTGATTTTTAATGATGGCCATTCTTACTGGAGTTAGGTGGTATCTCAGTGTGGTTGTGATTTGTGTTTCTGATGATTAGTGAGGCTGAACATTTTTTCATGTGTCTGTTGGCTGTACATGTCTTATTTTGAGAAGTGTTTATTCATGTCTTTTGTCCACCTTTTATTAGGACTGTTTGTTTTTTTCCTTTTAGCATGTTTGAATTTTCTGTAGATCCTGGATGTTAGACATTTGTCAGATATATAGTTAGCAAATATTTTTCCCATTCTGTGTGTGTTCTCCCCTCTCTCTTGATGGTTTCTTTTGCTTTGGAAAACCTTTCAGTTTGATAAGTCCCCACTTATCTATCTCATCTTTTATGGCATATTTTTTAAGGTTATGATCAAGAGTAGGCAACTGCCTATTCCAGTGTGTGGAAGGGTACCTCCTGCATTTTCTTTTAAGATTCATATAATTTTAGGTTTTACATACAGGTCTTTGATCCATTTAGAGTTGATTTTTGTGTATGGTGATAAGTAGGGGGCCCTGATTCATTCTTCTATAGGTGATCAGCCAGTTTTCCCAGTCTCCTCTCCCCGCTGTTTGTTGATGATGACTTTGTCAAAGATGAGTTGGTACAAAAATCAAGGTTTTGCTTCCAGAATCTCTGTCTGTTCCATTGGTCTATATGTCTGTTTTTGTACAATTACTGAGCTGTTTTGAACATTGCAGCCTTATAAAAAAAGTTTAAGGTCTGGAAGTGTGAGAGCTTACATTTTGTTTCTTTTGCTGAGAATTGTTTTGGCTATTTGTGCTCTTTTTTGTTTCCTTATGAATTTCTGTATTGTCATTTTTCTGATCTGAAAAGAATATGTTGGTAATTTAATGGGTATTGCATTGAATCTGTAGATTGCCTGGAGTATGGTGGACATCTTAACAATATTGATTCTTTCAATCCATGAGCATAGGATATTTTTTCCATTTGTTTGTGCCTTCTTTGATTTGTTTGAGCAATATTTTGTTGTTTTCATTGTAATTGTCTTTTACTTCTCTGGTTAAGAAGAAGTCTTGATATTCAGAAAAGATTTGTCAGAAAATGTTTGGACTTTCATCCTCAACAAGGCTGAAGTTGTTAAGACACAAGGCATTTTGCTCAGACCTAAATCCTATCTGAAAAAAGGAAAAATATTATAAGGACTTTCTGACCTCTCCAGGAGCAGAAATGGTTTAAAATCATGGCATTTCACTACAGTTCCTTGATATCATTTGAGGATTATTCAATAAGAAATAATCTATTTTGTTTGTTTGAAAAAAATAACCAGCTGGAACAAATGTTGGACTAAAGTTTCCTATAAGAACTCTGAAAACACATGATCACATGTCAGGCTTTTTGAAAACAATAAATTGCAGTCATGTTATTATTTGAGCAATCAATTGTTAAGGATATAGGATATGGACATTTCTAGAGGAGAAATTATACTTATCTTATGTAGTTGATTTGAAAATTAAATTCAAGTATTAGCCTGAAAATGTTAAGTGATATAAAGATGTTTTGTGTTATTATCTTGTTGTTGTTCTATGATTTTTTCATGTTCTTGTTAAACAGTGCCTTTTGTTTTAGTCTTTTGGAAACCAGGCTATTTTTCAATAACTATATGGAAATGAATGGCCTTTTTTCGAAGCATTGAGATGAAGCTATAGATACTTCTCAAAAGTTATCACTCTACAATATATTCAACAGCTAATTTACTCATTTATTTTTCCTTTGAACTTTGTCTGGAACCTTCTTCCAGCCAGATGCTTTACTTCAGAATTTTGCAAATATTTTCCAGATTTTTAGATTGTTGCCTTTGTAGTTTATATACAGTTTCTCTAACTCCTTCTCTTCTTTCTCATCTCCTTCTTCCTCCCCTCCTACTTCTTTTCCTCTTCCCTCTTCTTCTTTACAACTCTTTCAAAATGTAAGTATCATTCTTAGCTCACAAGTCCTACAACATGATCTGTGGGCCTGTTTTCACCAGTCCCTGATCTATCAACTTTGAGTAAATAAGTTCTTTGAATTTATTACTTGTCTTTCCAATCTTGTCCTCACTCTCCTGCAGTCTCAGATCAGCATGGAAACCAGAGGGTATCATATCATTCAAATCTTTTCAGTGTATTACTCGAAACAAAAACCAAAGACCTCAAATTACCTTCAAAGTTGTAGGATCTGAGTGCCCCATTTTCTTTCTGATTTTATTGTCTTTGACTCTCCACACTAAGCTCTTTCATGCCACACATACTGATGTTCTTTCTGTTCCCTGAGTACTGTATGGATGGTCTTGTCTCATGGCCATTCCATCTGGCTGTTCCCTCTGTCTGGAACACTTATTCCTCAGATATACCCATTGCTGTTTCCTAGAACCCGGTTATTTTCCTTAATAATTTTCATCTTCCTATAATTACAAATTGCAACCTACCCCCACCTAACTAGCATGCTTTAATGCCCTTCCATTTCTCCTTAGTATTTACCCTATGTGATATTTATTTTACCCATTTACTTAATCCTTATGTTTATATTTGTGTTTGTATATTTGCTAATTTTGGTTCACCTCAATCTCCCAACTAAAGAGTGTTTTGTTTTTGTTGTTCACTGCCATATTCTCTGAACATACCTATAAATCATATAGAAGAACAGCATGTGGCATTTGGTAGGGGATCAATACATTTTCTTTTTTTTTTTTAAGTTGGAGTCTCACTCTGTTGCCCAGACTGGAGTGCAGTGGCCACTCCTGGCCACCGCAGCCTCGACCTGCTGGGGCTCCAGTGATCCTTCTGCCTCAGCCTTTCAAGTAGCTGGAACTACAGGCGCATGCTACCACACCCGGCTAATTTTTTGATTTCTTGTAGAGATGAGGTCTCACCAAGTTGCTCAGGCGGGTCTCAAACCCGTGGGCTCAGGCAATCCACTCACCTCAGCATTTTCTTGAGTTAAAAAAAATATATGATTCTGAAAACCAGGTCTATACTTTGCTATTGTATACCTGGCCAACTTATCGAAGTCCAGTAAATCTCAGCTTTCTCCTTTGTAAAATAGATTCATAATAGTTCTCATCTCAAAAATTTGTTAAAAGAACCAAATGAAATTTGAGGTGATGTTCAAAAAGTAGCTGTTTTTATCTTCAGCATGAGCTAAGTAAAAATCAAACTTTGGAGATGTGTAGAATTATATAGTAAACTTGATAACATTCAGAACCCAAAGTGAGTTCAGTCCTTATTTAAAGATAATACAGAACCTTGAATACCAGGGATATAAGATATATGAACCACAAAGATATAAGTTTACAAGGAAGGTATATTTATTACGTTTATCTGCCTGAGTGAGCCCAAGATGATAATATTATCAGAGGACAGGTGTGTTACTTCAGAGATGAGCAGTATGTGCTACATTGTGCTCACAAAACACTACAGGTGGTAAAGATTTTAGAATTCTCAGGATTCCAAAAAAGGCAGAAACAACAATATCCAATAGATAAGGGAGAGGAAATGGAAATAAATAGTGCTGGCACAGTGGTCACACCTATGACTCAGCATTTTGTGAGACCGAGATGGGTTGCATTCCTAGAGGTGAGGAGGTCAAGATCAGTGTAGGCAGCAAAGTGGCACACCACGTCTACAAGAATAGAAAAACTAGCTGGGCTTGTTGGTGAGTGACTATGGCTCTTACTGCTTGGTAGGCTAAGACACGAAGATAACTTGAGTCCAGAAATTCAAGGCTACAGTAAGCCATGATCATGCCACTATAATCCAGCCTGTGCAATAGACTGAAACCAGTTCTCAAAAAAAGAAAGGAAGAAATAACAAATAAGTAAATAAATAAAATAAATGTGCTTCAGAAGAAAATACATCATTGATGATGAAAAACATATGTAGTCCTCAAGAAGACTACTAGTCCTAAAAGTGTCTGCACAAAACAGCAGATTTTGAAAATACATAAGAAACAATAGCTGAATAGCTGATGGAAATGAAAAGAGAATGAGATATCCACAATTATTGAGAAATACTTCATCACTTTTCTCTCTGTAGCTGACAGAACAAGTTCGGCAACAATATAGTAATTACATAAAAGACTTCAAAAACACTATCAATGAAGTTGATATAATTTAGAGAATACCCTGTTCAACAACAGCATACACACTTTTAAAATATACATGAAACATTTGCCAGGACAGACCATATTTTGGGCCATAAAACAAATGTAAATAAATTTTAATATATTCAAATAATGCAAAGTATGTTGTCTGAATACTATGAATTTAAAGCAGACATAAATAATTTTAAAGTATCTTAACAATTTTCTTAAAAATTGAGCAACATATTTTTTAATAAAACATGTTAGAAAGAGATTACAGGAAAGCTCAGGAAATATTTGAAATTGAATAAATTGAAACATAAAATTCAAACTCATTGAGACAAAAGTCAGGCAGTTGTTAGACTTAAAAGTTTATATTTAAAAGACGTGTATAAATTGAGCTCTAAGTTTCCAGGTTAAGAAGCTAGAAAAATAGGGCTGGCCTCGGTGGTTCAGTTTGTAATCCCAGCACTTTGGGAGGCTGAGACTAGTGAATTGCCTGAGCCTGTGGATTCAAGACCCACCTGGGCAGCCTGGCTAGAACTTGTCTCTATAATAAATCAAAAATTAGCCAGGCATGGTAACACTCACCTGTAGTTCCAGCTACCTGGAAAGTTGAGGCGGAGGGATTATCGGAGCCCAGCAGGTTGAGGCTGCGGTGACCAGGAGCATGCCATTGCACTTCAGTCTGGTCTGGGCAACAGAGTGAGCCTCTAACTCAAAAAAAAAAAAAAGAAGAGCCGGGCTCGGTGGCTCAGCCTGTAATCCCGCGCCTTTGGGAGGCTGAGGTGAGTGGATTGCCTGAGCCCGCGGGTTCGAGACCCGCCTGGGCAGTGAGACCTCATCTCTACAATAAATCAAAAAACCAGCCGGGCGTGGTAGCGCATGCCTGTAATTCCAGCTACTTGGAAGGCTGAGGCGGAAGGATCGCCGGAGCCCAGCAGGCGAGGTTGTGGTGGCCGGGAGCGGCCACTGCACTCCAGTCTGGGCGACAGAGTGAGACTCCAACTC
>NW_007248133.1:14092-46674 GCF_000164805.1 Carlito syrichta
AAAATAGAATTAAATAGAAGCTAGAAAAAATAGAATTAAATTAAAAGATAAAGGCTGAAAATTTAAGTCAACAGATAAAATAGTCCTGAAATTGACTCCACTTTTGATCTTTTGAAGGGATTTCAGTCTCTGGAACATAAGGTGTTGGAAACATTAAACATCTTGTAAAAAATGTATATTGATTGCTATTTTGAATCAATACACCCCCAAAATGCATTGCAGACCTACATGTACAACCTAAAGCTATAAACTGTTTTGAGGAGAACACTGGAAACCTTGGAAAGGCAAAGTATGTTTGTTAGGATTAAAATAATAAAATAATTTAAAAATTGACATGTTTGATTTCATCAAAACTGAGACAATTTGATTTCTAAAAAGACATTCTTAAAAAATACACAGAAAAAGAGAAAATATTTGTAAAACACATATCTTTAAAACCTGGAATTTTCATTACACAGTCTCAGGAATAAAAGAAAAATAGTGAATAAAGATTTGAGTAAACATTTTACTAAAAAATGAGACATAGGTGGAAGATAAGCACACAAAGAGGACTAACATTACTAGTCATTAGGAAGTGTCAGATTATTCATGAAAAATAAGGCTACAATAACTTTTTATAAAGAATTAAAGGAGAATATGAAACAGGTAAATTAAAATCCACACATAGAAAACATAGAAACTAAATTTCTAATAAAATATATATTACACTTAATCCAGAAATATGTTCAAAAGTATAATATTAATATCCAAGATGGGTTCATTTCTGAATGCAATACTTAACATTAGAATGAACATAAAAATTACAGCAGACTTCTCATCAAAAAATATGTAAGCCTAAAAAACCAAAAGCGGCATTTTACAAGTACTGAAAAAAATAATGCACTTAAAACACTGATAAATTAATGGAGAATGACACAGCCCTAGAGACAGAAAAATGATTTGTTTAAACAGTACTGATTGTTCATTTATAGCACTAAGCAAATTAAGAATAGAAGGGAAATTTCTTGATGTGATTAAGGAGTCTAGAAAAATAATATAAAAATTAAAATTAACAGTGAAATGGTAGGAGAAAATCCTTAAAATTCAAGAGTGTAATAAGGATTTCTGTGTTCACTCCTTTTCTTCAGCATTGATTTGAATCCTCTAGCCAGTGCAATATAAAAAAACAGACAATACAAAATTCAGATTCAGAAAAACAATGAGTATCCATAGATAATATGTATTTACATAAAAATTCAACAAATATATTGAAAAAAGAAATTACACACAAAAAATAAAAATAATGTAAAAATAACAATAAACAACCAGTTGTGTTCCTGTATGCCACATACAAATTAAAAGTTCTGCTAAAAATGGCATCATTCTGCAAAGAAAAATATTATATGACACTCATGTATAGATCCAAGAAAATATGTCTGAGTGCTCACAAATGACTTCAGCCATGAGAATGTACTGGAGCACAAGAACAGGCAATACAATTTCAATAGCCATATGTTCAGCAGTATGAGGCTATTGTTCCAGGCTGCACTCACTGAATTTAGTCAAAAGAGTGAACCTATTGCTCAGAGTTCCCTAAGAGATAATAATAATGCTTATCACTAACATTTAACAAATTCTTACAAGGATGCAGCTGATTTTAGATCATTTTATTTACACCTAGTAACTATATAAAAAAATCTAGTATCTATTTTTTTTTTTCTTTTTTTTTTACAATAGGGGTAACCAATGATATTTGAGGGGTAGAGTATGGGTGAGACCGATGTCCAATGCTCTTAGTCATGCTGTACATATTTCAGATCCCTGCCTTTCACTGGTCAGGTCTCTACAAAGTTACATTTCTATAGAGTATAGGTTCCTCTTCTAATAATTTGTGGTCAGGAAAACAAAGCTATATACTACAAATCATCACCATGTTTTTACAAGAACTTCCAGTTGTCAATTTGTTTTGAAGGGTCATAGAGACAGAACAGTTCTTAGAGTACTGTTCAGGAATGGGATATGCTGAGCAATTTGGAACTTTATTTCTACCTTACTATTGAGTGAATAGTGCATGTTAACTCTTCCCCAAAGATCAGGAACCCCAGGTCCAGCTAATAAAGAAGTCAAGGTCAAAGCCTATTTTACATTTTCTATCAATTCAGATCCAGTAGCAGACAAAAGAACCTCTAGAAAAATTCACATTCTCTCAAAACTGTTATTTGATTCACTACAATAAAATAGTTCATATAAAAACAGATAAGAAGCACAGAGATCCTGAATTCCTGACAAAGGGAAAGAAAGTTGGCTATGAATCCATGCAACAGTGATAAACCTCACTCTAAAGGGAAGAAATCTTTTAACCAAATAGCCAGATATTCTGCAAAGGGCACATTCTACTTCCCTGGTATGGTGAAAAACCTCCCTTATTAAAATTCCATAAAATATGAATAAAAACACTACAGCCCTAAATCTAAGTCAATACCTTTCAGATATATCTGAATGATAAGTACTTAAGTGAAAGAAAGACTAAGTGTAGGACAATTTCAATTAAGAGTGGGTCAGATTCAAAACCAAGTAGAGCTGTATCTTCAAAGTACTGATACTGCAGATGAATGTACCAATTGATTTGAATATTAACATATAGATATTAAGACTACTGACTTTACAACTAAAACAAAGAAAAGTGGATTTTTTGGCTTAATTTATAAATGCCACTTTTTCTATCAGTTTTCTTATTAAACTAAAATGTATAAACTGGACAAGTATTATACCTTATTTTGTCAAGACAATTTAGTCATATCTAAAGATAATTATATTGGGATGAAAATAAATTTACAGTATTTAGCAGAAGAGAATATAATTTATCACAGAATAAACATAGCCTTGCATGCTATGTATCTGCCAGGGTCCTGCCGCTGCAAGAGTTGGGGGTCCCTTTGAGGTGTGACAACATCAGCAATTTATGAAAGAGAGAGAAAAAAAGAGACTGGACTCCTGTCTAGTGCAGAAGCCATTTACTGAGTGTTATCCCAGGGCTTTTATCCCTAAACTCTGCAAAGTCATCATCACAGGAAAAAAAAGGTAGCATGTGCCTTTCACATGAACAGGTCCATGTGCATAAAGGACACCCCCCACTCTCAAGCAAATGTTTTTTCACACCTAAGGAAGAACATGAGGAAGAACAACCACAAATTGTCTTTTTGTATCTTATGCTAGCTTAATGTTCCCCAAACCAGTTTTTTATGTGCCCTTAATTGTATTACAACTATATCATCTTGAATTAACATCACTCAATGTCTAGACCTGAAACCACCATATTGAATTATTAACTTCTACTATTCTGTACTAATTCAGACTAGTTTTTATTAAAACAATTGCTGCTATGACTACACTCTCCTAGCACCAGCTGGCCTAATTCAAACTTCACTGGCCCCCCTGAATCAAACTGAACTAACCACACTTCTATAACAAAATGGTTACTTAAATTTTTTCTTTAATTTATATAAACTATTTTCTAAAACCTACATCTATAAATTTCTAAAATTACATCAAGAGAACCTGTGACTTGCACTAAGGCTCCTCAATGTGACTTAAAGTTAAACTTAAATTGTTTAAAAGCAAAAGTCATAAACCATGGAAA
Source organism: Carlito syrichta (assembly GCF_000164805.1). NCBI lineage: Eukaryota > Metazoa > Chordata > Mammalia > Primates > Tarsiidae > Carlito > Carlito syrichta. The sequence goes on from NW_007248133.1 coordinate 17,712, forward strand.
ATGGGAACAACAGACTCCCAAATTTAGCTGTGTACGTTCCTGTCTCAGAGTTTTCTGTTAGAGCCAGCAGGAGCCTTTCCTGGTTGTAGTGCCAAGTGAAAAAGGAGGGAGGGAATGGGGTCAACAGCTCCCGAATGCATCCGAGTGGTCTTGGGGTCCACAGCCCTCCCTGATCCTTAACACTCAGTGGGCCTCCATGGCTGGCTCCCAACATGTAGTAAACAACAAAATATGCTGAAAATGTTAGAAAAATATGTAAGTATTATTATAACACAGGGGATGTGCCCCACTCCCTCTACTTGTCCAGTCTTTGTTCATTCAGTCTTCTCAACCCCAATTCTTGCAGAATACCTCAGTTTGAGGTTTATATGTTCATGTGTTGAATGTAATTCTCATCCTTGGCTGCATATTGTTATCACTTGGAGAACTATTAAAAAAACAACCCCAACTATTTATTTATAAGTAAGTCTCTGAAGTTGAAGATCAAACACAGATAGTTTTTAAGAACTCTTCAAGTAACTAAAGTTGGGTTGACAAACACTGCCCAATTCCTCAAACAAGCAAATGAATGCTGCTTCTCTAATAAGAAAAAATGAGTCTGTGAAAGGCATTCTACTTCAGAATTTCCAAAAATGTTCTGTTCCCATTAATAATATAAAAGATAATACATTGGTGTAAATATTAAAATAGATTCAATATAGTGTGGTTTTAATATCTAAATCTGTGTATTTTCATAAACATGAAATAAGAAATAAAGAAGGGTGGACCACTATATCTAAAAACAAGGGGCTATGTATATGAAATTCAGTTAAAATATTCTCTCTGGAATTCTACAAGATAAATTAATTTGTAAAAAGTATACTAATCTTACTGCTAGACAACTAAATACTCAGTGTATTCCCAAAACAAGAATTCAAATTATTAAATACCTTAAGAGGCTTTTCAGTACTTACATGCTGCAAGAAAAATAAAGGAGAACCAAATATTCAATGTCAGTCATCCTATATGGATCTTACTCCCATTGATATAATCACAGTACTAAGGCTAGTATAAGACAAAGAAATTGCTACCTCTGGGACTTTGACTTTACATTGATTCAGTCAATAACTTAATTTAAACAACTAGCTTAATTAGCTATGCCATTATGCAAAAAATAAAAGATAGCAAAATACACTGATTCAATGGCTAGTGCATTTTTAGTGTCATCTGGAAATAAATTAAGGCAATAAATGAAGGTTTGGTATTTAGAAAGAACTGAAATGAAACACTGTGATATTGGCTTATGGAAATTTTTTTTTTCCTTCCAAAAAATGTTCATTATTTCAACGTATTTTTAATCCAGGGAAGATATACCTTTTAGTTTTTCTTAATCTTCTGTTTAGCAATGACATAAAAATTTAAACATTCTTGTCACATATTTGGGAATAATCACTCCAAGCATTCTTGAGCTAGCTTTATACACCTATAATAAAAATTACTCTTATTGCCCATGTATTTTTACAATTTCTTAGTTGAATAGCATAGAACCTTCTTCAAGTATCTCTACTTTTAATAATTAGGAAACATCCATTTTCTGAAGATGAATTTCTATAGGCTGCAATGCGATCTTCATCATATTATGTTTCTCTTTCCAATTTAATCGTCTACTTATTCACTGTGTAGATTTATAGAACCATATAAACTAAAGGTGCCAGAACAGTGGCTGAGTTCTTGGCCTTATTCCCTTGATAAAAAACATGTTCTATTACATTTTAGCTGACTGATCTTGAACAATCTACTGTAGCTGTTCAATTATATTTCTATAAAATGGCAACATTAACAGTGTTTGTACATCAGGGTATCTCAAAAGTGAATTCACAGTTTATCACCTGAGAATCTTGTTCAAATGGTAAGCTCCTTAACACTATATAGTATGGAGACCAATCATCTGCATTTTTAAACAAAATCCAATATTTGTTAAAAGTTTTGATTAGTGTCACCCTTTAAGTTGCAAGGGACTACACAATAGGATTATTATAAAGACTAAATAAATTCATCTATGTAAAATGATGAATTCAGTGAATTTCATGTGGCAAGCTATCAGAAATCATCATTAGCTTTATGAGGGAAAATAAACTTATGTGACCTAATATATTTATTTTATAGATGACATGTGTAAACAACAGGGTTGAAATAACTTGTACAATGGCACATTAAAAAATCCCTGAGAAGTCTTGTTGCCTTTTGATCATTACTCTTTACCAACTTTGATCACATTATCCCTTTTCATCATCTAAAATATATTCTAATGCTACTTATCCTAGACAAGTTTTATACATTCACCAATCTCATACATTGCTGCCACTTCCGAAAAACTTTCACAATTCCCCAAAGCTCTGTTGTCGTCCTGCTCCTCTGAACTTTTCTATTTTTTCCTTTCTCTGTGACTCCTCTGGCACAGTTCTGTTGTCTTCCTGCTCCTCTGAACTTTTCTATTCTTTCTTTTCTCTGTGACTCCTCTGGCATACATATATATATAAACACACACACATACACATACACATTTGTTGAAAATGTTTAAAGCATATACCAATATTGTTAAATGATGCATGGACTGATTTCTTTTGTTCCTGTGTATACCTTTAATACTTTCTCCATAATCAATAACTAATGATGATCGAATGACCAAAAGATTAGTCATAATCAGAATGACAATAAATCCATAATGTCAACCAGGTAAGGTGTGCAGAAAAAGATGGAAATCCATGCTTTCTTTCAACTTTTAAAAATAGTGTATTCTTGATTTCCTTAATGGGTCTCTTTTAAAAAAGGATAGATTTTAGAATTGGAAAACTTGCATCTGAACACCTAGGCCTACCATGCAAATTTGCATACGGTCACTTTAATTTTCTTAATGTCCTCATGTATTAAATGAAGATGTTAAATTTGTCTGCTTACCTCTTATGATTCAATATGTCTGAGATTTTTGTCTAGTTGCAGAGCCACACAATTCAATGCCTAGCAAACTAGAATCAGTTTGGGATATTTTTAGAGTTATCAGGAAAGAAATATGCTGTTTCTACCAGAAATAGTGAAACAATGAATTGCAAGACTGGTGAACTAAGTTTTCTTAAGAAAACTGATAGAAGAAAGAGACCGAGACTGAGACCAAGAGAAAGAAGGGAAGGGAGGGAGAGAAGAGGAGAGGAGAGGAGGAGAGAGGAGAGGAAAGGAGAGGAGGAGAGAGGGAGAGGAGAGGAGAGGAGCGAGACTGACTCAAACTCAACTGGAGCCCTGGATCCAACTTTGCATAAAACCCATTGTAGTTGAGTCTCATAATTTAGTGAAAGGCTTTGTTTTTGTGTCCTTTAAATTGTTTGAATTGAATGTTCATCACTTGTAACACAGAAAGACCTGCCTAGTCAAATCTTTCTATTTTTTTGTGAATTTAATGTAATTATTATGAATTGATACATTCTATCAGAGGGTTGAAATAACCTGTAAAATGATACATAAAATAATTCCTAAGAAGTCTTGTTGCCTTCTTGCTATCTTGTTGTTCATTCAATAATTTTTAGTCTTTGTTTTCATTTTTCTGTATTTTTTTCTATGCTTTCTTCATGTTCAGATTTAAATTGCTACAGAAGAAAAATGCATAGTGGAATTATTCAGATACTATAAAAGCCAAGATACAATACAATACTGTAATCTAAACCCAGTTTCTCTTACATGCAGAGCATCATAACCTACCTGACTAAAATGACTGGTGCTTTTCCAAACTAATGGTTCCCCTACCAAAAAAAAAATCTTAAAAATTATAGGATAGTGTGTTAACTGAATTTATAGCCTATATATAGTAATATATGCTGATTTTTTCATTTTATAAAAATAATTTAAAGAAAAGTGCTCAAAAATTATTATAATCAAGGAATCATGTACATTATAAAAACAATTCCATTGATTTTTTTAATATTACATGAGTGAGATAGTGAGGACAAAGATAGTATAATGAACTGAGGAGGAGTTTAACACAAAATCCTTGATCACCTGCTATGAATTCTTTAACAACAAAAAGACCATAAGATCAACAATAATTAAGAATGTTGACTGTGCACTATAGACAGCTATAACATATAAGGAGATTTAGATTCTTTTCAAAATAGAGACAGATTTTTGTCCTTTTCATGATTTATCAGATCATCAGAGATAGATGATTGAAATAATTTATTTAAAAGCAATTCTGTGGAACTAATGTAACTATGGCTAATTTTTGTGAAATACACTGAGTTTTTAAAACTATGTTTTTTAAATATATTACTATTTGTTTTATTTTTATTTTTTGACTTTTAATTTTTTATTTTAAAGATGTGGGGTACAATTCAGGGTTAGGATACAAATGCTCATTATGCAGGTATCCTTGTTGATGAGGTGTGCCCCCCCTTCTCAGGCAGATTCCCATATCTGCCAATCCCGCCTCTCCCCTCTCCCGCAGTATTCTGTTACTGTCAATCACTTTCTTATAGTATTATGATAATTGTTCAAGGTCTGCTTTATGAGTGAGAATATGTGAGACTCAGTTCTTCGTTTCTGTGCAAGATCACCCAGTATTATAGTCCTCTAAGTCCATCCAGGTTGCTGTGAAGTTCATTATTTTGTCCTTCTTTGTGGCGGTGTAATATTCCATCATGTATATGTACCACATTTTTTGAATCCAGTCCTCTTTTGGTGGGCAGCACGGTTGGTTCCATGTTCTTGCTATTGTGAATAATGTTGCAATAAACATACATGTGTAGGTATCTTTTTCATAGAGTGATTTGAGTTTCTCTGGGTATATTCCTAGTAGGAGGATTGCGGGGTCACATGGAAGGTCAATTTTTAGATCTTTTAGGAATTGTCATACTGTTTTCCATAGAGGTTATACTAGTTTGCACTACCAACAGTGAAAAAGTGTTTCCTTTTTGTCACATTCTCTCCAGCATCTGTTGTTTTTTGAGTTATTTATGATGGCCATCCTGAGAAGAGTTAGGTGGTATCCCAGTGTAGTTTTAATTTGCATTTCTTTGATGACTAGTGAGGCTGAGCATTTTTACATGTATCTGTTGGCTGCTCATATGTCTTCTTTTGAGAAATGTCTTTTCATATCTTTTGCCCACTTTGTAATGGGGCTGTTTGTTTTTTTCTTTTTGGCACATTTGAGTTCCTTGTAGATTCTATATGAGACATACAATTGGCAAATATTTTTTCTCAGTCTGTGGGCTGTCTCCCTGCTCTCTTGATGGTTTCTTTGGCTTTGCGAAGCTTGTCAGTTTAATGAGGTCCCACTTGTCTATCTTATCTCTTATGACATGGGCACTTGGGGTTTTGATAAGGAATTGATTGCCAGTTCGAATTTCCATAAGGGTATCTCCCGCATTTTCTAAGATTCTTAAAGTTTGAGGTTTTACATTTAGGTCTTTGATCCATTTAGAGTTGATTTTTGTGTCTGATGATAGGTAGGGGTCTTGTTTTATAAAACTATGTTTTATAAACTCTCTTTTATTTGGTGCATGAAAGTTATTTACTTTTAAAGCAATTACTGATGTGCTGATGATTATATTAACCAGTTTATTATATATTTTTGAGAAGAAAATTCCTTTTTTTGCTGTTATTGCAGTTCTTTTTTATTGTTTTTCTTTATCTACTTATCTTTTGATGGAATTTTACATTGATTTCTTATTTTGTCTATTGTTAATCATGCTTCAATAAATGACTATTCTGTCTGGTATAATGTGCTATTTCATTGTAGTTCTAATTTACAATTCTGTATAGATTAGCAATGAGCATTTTTTTCATATATTTGTTAGACAATTTGTGTATGTTGTTTTGAGAGATGTCTGTTCATGCCATTTGCCCAATTTTAAATAGGGTTATGTGCTTTTATCTTGCTGATATGTTTGATTTTTTGTAGATTATGCATGTTTATCATTTGTTAGCTCTATAGTCTGAGATTATCTTCTACAGTGCTATAAATTGCCTGTTTACTATGTTAATAATTTCTCTGGACCAAAGCTTTTTAGTTTAATTAAATCCCATTTGTTTATTATTGGTTTTGTTACATTTGCTTTGGGAGTCTTAGCCATAAATTATTTGCCTAGACCATTGTTCAGAAGAATTTTTACCAGGTTTTTTCTTGGATTTTTATGGTGTAAGGTCAGACATTTAAGTTTTTAAGAAATTAACATAGACAAGTGGTACCTCATCAAATTAATGAACTTCTGCAAAGTAAAAGAAACCATCAAGAGAACAGGGAGACAGCCTACAGAATGGGAAAATATATTTGCCAACTATTTATTCGACAAAGGCCTAACATCTAGGATCTACAAGGAACTCAAATGCGCCGAAAGAAAAAAAAACAAGCAGCCCCTTTGAAAAGTGGGAAAAAGATATGAATAGACACTTCTCAAAAGAAGATATACAGGCAGCCAATAGACACATAAAAAAAGTGTCCAGCCTCACTCATCATCAGAGAAATGCCAATCAAAACCACACTGAGATACCACCTAACCCCTGTAAGAATGGCCATCTTAATAAAACAAAAAACAACAGATGCTGGTGAGGATGTGGAGAAAAAGGAACACTTCTACACTGCTGGTGGGAATGCAGACTAGTACAACCTCTTTGGAAGACAGTGTGGCGATTTCTGAAAGAACTAGAAATTGACCTTCCATATGACCCAGCAATTCTCCTATTGGGAATATACCTGGAGAAACCCAAATTATCCTACAAAAAAAGATACCTGCACATGTATGTTTGTTGCAGTTCTATTCACAATAGCAAAAACATGGAACCAATCATGTTGCCCATCGAAGCTGAACTGGGTAAACAAAATGTGGTACAGATACACAATGGAATATTATGCAGCCATAAAGAAGGACAAATACATGGAGTTTGCAGCAACTTGGATGGATTTGGAGTCAATCATACTCAGTGATTTATCACAGAAACAAAGAACTGAGTTCCATATGTTCTCATTCATAAGGTGACCTTGAACAATTATAATATTATAAGAAAGCGATTGACAGTAGTAGAAAACTGTCAGGGGAGGGAGGTTGGGGCTGGCAGTTGAGAGAAACTGCTAGAGGAGGGAGGGGCATACCTCATCAGCATGTCTGATCAATGTTTATGTACCTAACCCTGAATTGTAACCCACATCTTTGTAATAAATAAATTAATTAATAATTAAAAAGAAAAAAACACTGTTTTTTAATTCTGTGAAAAATAGCATTGGTGGTCTAAGCTCATTCAATTCGTAAGAATGGGAGGTTTTTCAATTTGTGTCTTCTATAATTTCTATCATATTTTTGGTAGTTCTTCTTATAGAGATGTTTTGTATCCTTGGTGAAGTATTTTCCTAGGTATTTAAAAAAATTTGGCCACTATTGTTAATAATATAGAGTTCCTGATTGGATTCTCAGTTTGGTTTTTATTGGAGTATAGCAGTGTGATTTGTATATATTACTTTTGCAACCTGAGACTATTGAATTTATTTCTCAAGTCCAGGAGTATTTTGGAGGAATATCTAGGATTTGAGGTATAAGATGACATCATTAGCAAACAGAGATAGTTTGATTTCTTCTTTCCAATTTGGATGCTCTCTAGAAGTGATACTAAAAAGAGTTAGTTAAATTGAGGAAAGAGCCATAAGAAATATCCAATATAAGATAAACAGCAATAAAAATTTGAACAGGAATTTCTTTGGAGTCCTGAAAGAAGAAGATTGGTGCAGGAAAAATAATTTGAGAAAATAATATCTCAAATATTTGGTCAAGATGTAAACTGAGTGATTCAAGAAGCAAACCACAAACTAGATTAGCCTCAAACAATTTCTACATGTATATTAATAAACAGTCAAATATTCAAGATAGAGAAGAAATATCCCTGCCACTTTCCAACAGAGTACATATGGAGGAACAAGGATTTGAATAACTGGGGATTTCTTATCAGAAACCATAAAGACAGAGGACAACGGCACATCTTTAAAGAACAGTCATATGCTTCATAATGACCTTTTGTTTAACATCAGAATGCATACGTGACAGTGGTCCTATCAAACTATAAGGGAGTGGAAAAATTTCTATTCCCTAATGACATCGTAGAAATTGTGAAGTTGTAGTGCACACATTGCTCATGTGTCTGTAGTGAAGCCAATGTAAACAAACCTACTGCAGTGCCAGTCCTATAAAAGTATAGGCTATACAATTAATTATATGTACTGGGTAATACTTGGTGATCCTAAATGACTATGTTAATGGTTTATGTATTTACTGTACTATACTTTTTGTAAATATTTTTAGAATGTACCCCTTTTGCTTATGTGAAAACAAATTAACTCTAAAACAGCATTAGCAGTATCTTCAAGAAGTATTCCAGGAAAAGACATAGTTATCACAGAAGATGATAGCTCCATGCATGTTAATTCCCCTTTAGAACTTCCTTTGGGACAAGATACAGAGGAATAAGATAGTAAGATTGATGATCCTTACCCCATACAGGCTAAGCTAATATGCATTTATGTCTTAATTTTTAACAGCATTTTAAAGTTTTTTAAATAGAGAAAAATGTATAGAACAGAGATATAAAGAAAAAATGCTTTAATACAAATGTACAATGTGTTTGTGGTTTAAGCTAAGCAATATTACAGGTGTTAAGAAGTTAAAAAAAGTATGAAGTAAAAACTAGCAGAAAGCTAAAGTTTATTTATATTGAAGAAAGCAAAGTATTTTTTAATATAGTTAGTGTAGCCTAAGTTGTACCCTGTTTATAAAATCTACAGCAGTGTACAATAATATCCTAGTCCTTTATATTAATTCTTGGCTTACTCACTGACCCATACAGAGCAACTTCTAGTCCTGAGGGCTTCATTTATAGTTAGTACTCTATATAAGTATACCTTTTTTTAAATCTTTTATGATGTATTTTTACTGTACCTTTTTATGCTAAAGTATGGTCAGATACACAAATTGTATTACAATTGCCTACCATGTTCAGTAGAGTAACATGCTGTTCAGGTTTGTACCCTGGAACCAATAGGCTGTACTATACTGCCTGGTTGTGTAGTAGGCTCTAGCACCTAAGTTTGTGTAAGTGCACTCTATGACGTTCGCACAATGATAAGATCACCTAACAATGCATTTCTCAGGAGGTATACTTGTGATTAAGCCACACATGACTGTGCTTAAATGAGAGTACTTCCAACTACATGTTGTATACTCAGCAAAAATATCTTTCAAGAGTAACATTAAAATAGTCATTTTCCAATGAAGGAAACCTAAGAGACTAAGGTGCCAGCAGAACTGTTCTTAAAAGAAACAAATGCGGAAGAAAGTTTCTCAGGCTGCAAGGAAATTATACCAGAGGAAAATTTAGTATTTTAGCAAAGAAGGAAGAACAATAGAAATGGTCAGTATCTTGATAAATATACACTGGATTATTTTTTCTTAAGTTTTAAAAAATATACATGATGGTAAATAGCAAAAATTGTAAAGTTGTCTTTGCGAGGGGAGATACAATGTATACTGATAAAATATATAAAACAACAATAATAAAATTGAAGTAGGCTTTAGGGCTTAATTTGAAAAGATAAAATAACATTTCCTCAAAAAGACAGTGAAAAGATGCATATTCTTTCATAACTATCTAGTTATAGATGGATAAATATACCTAAATTTACATATAGTATATATTTATATATCTATGACTGTATATATGCATGTTTCACTAGGATCCATAAATATCTTTTGGAGGGCAGGACCCTTTTAACACTCAGAATTTTTTCTTCAAACAGCCAATGTTTTAATCTAAAAATTTGGGAAGTTTTTGTTGCAGAAGAAACATCCTAAGTAGTGGCAAACAGATAACTGGTTCTTCCACCATGACAATGCACCTACTCGTACCACAATAACTGTTCAGCAATTTTTGACCAAAAATGACATGACCTTCATAACCCCCACTCATTCACCCAAACTCACCCTGAGCAACTTTTTTTTTTTTTCTTTTCTGGATAAAAAAAGTCCTTTAAAAAAAGTTTTGCTGATATGAAACAACAAAAGAAAGCACCAAAAGGAATAAAAATTGACAAGTTAAATAACTGTTCTGAGGAGTTGAAAAAGTATCTTGATTGGTGTATTGCATCAAACAGAGAATACTTTGAAGGTAACTGAACTGAATTATAAATATGCAAGAACAAATAGACAACTTTTTACAAAGAAATTATGATTGGGGGGTTCTTTTGTACATATATTTATATTAATATCCAGAACAATTACTAAACTATAACATAAAGAGATATAGCCAAAATTTTGGTAGATAACTTAAACTACTAAAACAGTTTCAAATAGTATTTTAGTGATAGGAAAAGAAATTACTGAATTACTGAAGGCAAACAGAAATATAACAGAACAATAACCTATATTTAAACATATCAGCTGTTATATTAAATATATATAGCCTAAGCACACCAATTAAAAGAGAAAATTTGTCAGCTTGGATTTTTTTAAAACTAGTTTTAGTCTGATAAAAAAATGCAATTTATATTTAATATAGACAGATTAAAACGTGGGAAATTATGTGCCATGAAAACCTGTCTTATTTTGTCCAAGTTGCTGTAACAAAAATTATAAACCTAATGGAGTGTGAACAACAAATGTTTATTTCTCACAATTGAAGAAGTTGGGAAGTACAAGAGTAAGGTGCTTCAGATTCTGTGTCTGGTGAGAGTCCATTCCTCATAGATGGCAGCTTCTCTCTGCAACTTCATATGTTGCTTTACATACAGAAGTTCCCTTTTATCCATGGTTTCTCTTTCCATGGTTTCAGTTTTAATTTGCATTCCATTCTGAGTAGCATGATAAACTCTTCTGCCAGGGACTTGATTCATTCCTTTGTCCAGCATTCCCCTGTTGTCTACACTGCCCTCCCATTAGTTGCATATTAGCCTTCTCTTTTATCAGTTAGATGGTCATGCTGTTGCAGTGGTTATGGTCACATAACCTTGACTTGATTTCGTAGAGACCACAAATTACAAGAAGAGTGATGCTGGCAATTTGGATATGCCAAACAAGAGCCATGTGGTGTTTCCTTTAAGTGAAAAAGTGAAAGCTCCCAACTTCATAAGGAAAAAAAAATATATATATATATGTTGAGGTAGCTGAGACCTTGGGTAAGAACAAATCTTGTATCTCTGAAATTGTGGAGGTGAGAAAATAAATTTGTGCTAGCCTAGCTGTTGCACCTCAGGCTGCAAAAGGATATATAGGATTTAGTACTATCTGAAATTTCAGGCATGTTTTCTGAACATATTCCCTGTGGATAACGGGGGACTACTTAGTGGAAACATGAACAAAGTTATTCAGTCTGTAAACAAATTATACCAGAGGAGAATGTAGTATGCTAGCAATGAAGGAAGAGCAATACAGTTTTTCAGTATTTGGGTAAATACATGCTGGATTATTTTTCTCCTCTTAAGTATGCAAAAATTGATGTAAAAAGCAAAAGTTGTAACATCGTATACGAAGGGAGCTACTCTTCTTTGGGCCTTTTTATAAGGGCACTAATCCCATCTAAGAAGGTGCTGAAACACCCCACTTCTGAATACTATAGCACTGGGGATTACCTTCTGCACATGACTTTTACGAGGACTCCAACATTCAGACCAGAGAATTCTGTCCCTGGTTCCACCAAAATTTGCCCTTCTCACATGTAAAATACATACATTTTATTCCAAAAAAAGTCATAACTTGCTTCTGCGTTAACTTTACAGTTGTAGTCCAAAGTCTCATCTAAACCAGATATGAGACAGACTCATCGAAAGATTCATCCTGAGACAAATTTCTCTTCAGCCGTGAACCCATAACATCAAACATGTTGTGTGCTTCCAAAATGCAAGGGTAGGACTGGAATATAAGAGATATTCACATTCCCAAAAGAGAGACTGGTAGATCCCAAGCAAATCCAAAACCCAACAAGGCAAACGTTAAGTCTTAAGAATCTAAATAACTTTCTTGAACTCAATTATTTGCACTCTGGACACATTGGGGGTGAGTTAAGTCCCCAGTGTTCCAGGAAGCCATGACCTCATGCCTTTGAACAGGTTTCTTGTGGCACTGAGGGAGAATCTATTCCTTACCTCTCTCCTAGCTTCCAGCTGTTGCCGGCAATCTTTGGTGTTCCTTGACTTGCAGATGTAACGCTGCAGTCTCTGCCTCTGTCTTCACATGACCTTCTCTCTATGTCTTCCTACGCCTTCACATTTTCTATACCCCGTGCATGTCTCTTTACCCAAATCTTCCTCTTTTTCTAAGAATACCAGTCATTGGATTAGGCTCCATTGTAGTAATTCAGTATGATCTCATCTTGACTTCATTACATCATCAAATACTCAAATTTCCAAAAACTACAACAAAAACAAATAGTTACATCTTTAGGAAATGAAGGTTAAGATTTGAACAATTATTTTGAGATGAGACAATTCTACTCACAATAGAGGGAAACTGGGTGTAGCAAAACCAATGTTCTAGGAAACAATGAACCCATCTTTTCTTTTCAGTTTTTCTTTTAATTCCTTGGAACCAATGGGATGTCTTTACACCTCTTCAGGATTTAGTGTCCTTATCTGTAAAAGAAAGTGGACCACATGATTTCCAGGGTCATTTTTATAAAATTCTGTGATTCTTTAATACAATGTCATTGACAATAATCTGTGAGACTGTTAGAAATATTTTTTAAAAGTTTAAATAATGGTTTTAATATTAGTCACACTTAAAAATTCTAGAGAAAATTTTAGATTAATTCTGCTTGAATTAGAGTTATAAAGCCACTAGCTGTTATAGAGTTTCATCATGACATAATCATTTATTAATTTTTACCAGACACTCAGGAAAATATTGTGTCATTATGTAAGAAAAAGTTTTTCTATAAATATGTCCCCCAAACAAGTCATAGATACACTCAGAATTGCTTTTAAACAAATCATTATTTCAATCACCCATGATCTAATAAATCATGTAGAGAAAAAACTGGGCTCGGTGGCTCAGCCTGTAATCCCACACCTTTGGGAGGCTGAGGTGAGTGGATTGCCTGAGCCCGCGGGTTCGAGACCCACCTGGGCAGCGAGACCTCATCTCTACAATAAATAAAAAAATCAGCTGGGCGTGGTAGTGCATGCCTGTAGCTCCAGCTACTTGGAAGGCTGAGGTGGAAGGATCGCGGAGCCCAGCAGGTCGATGCTGCGGTGGCAGGGAGTGGCCACTGCACTCCAGTCTGGGCAACAGAGTGAGACTCCAACTTAAAAAAAATAAGATAAAATAAAATAAAAATAAAATAGTTTGTGTATTTTAACATCGTTTTTATGATGTTGCTGTCTTTAGAGTACCTTCAACATTTTAAATTATGGTTGATTCTATTGTCTTTTTTTTGTAAGAGAATTCATAGAAAGTCTCCAAGAATTTTGCACTAAATTTCTCCTCAGTTTATTATAATTACTTTGAATTCACTGGCTCACTCATGTAATTTTTAAAAACCAATTGAGTTGTTTGCATAATGTGCATAATGTGTACAATGCCATGGTTATAATACTTTTTAAGCATTTTTCTTTAACTCATATGACATGAAAAATTAGGCCTGTATTACATATATAGGCTATCAATCCTGTCTACAAACAGGCTTAAATTTTTAAGATTTTAAGTGTATGTGTGTGTGTGTGTGTGTGTGTGTGTGTGTGTGTGTTTAGGGGAAGTGTTACTTTGGCAAAGTATTACTTCAGAAAATCAATCACTTTGTGAAACAAAATGGGTTTAGATTACAATGTTGTATCTTGACTTTTATAATATCTGAATAATTAAATGATGTATCTTTCTTGTGAGTCTATTTAAATATGAATGTGAAGACAGCTTAGAAAAAATGAAATACAAAAAAATTTTTAAAAAAAGACTAAAAATTATTGAATGGTAGTTGTTCACAGAATGTTTCAATGCATAATAATTACATTAAATTCATAAAAACATTCAAAGAAAGATTTTACTGGTCAGGTCTTTCTGTGTTGCAAGTGATGAACACCCAATGTATACAACCTAAGGCAAACAAAACAAAACCTTTCGCTGAATTATGAGATTCCATTACAATGGGTTTTATGCAACATTGAATTTAGGGCTAGTTTGAGTCTTACTCTTTCTATCTTCTTCGCTCTCTTTCTCTATCTTGGTCCCATTCTTCCATCTGCCTTCTTATCAATGCTTAAGAATTTGAAGTTCACCAGCAGCAACTGACAGGCTTGTAATTCATTGTTTCACTATTCACAGCATTATTCTTTCCTGATAACTCTGAAATATTTAAAATTGATTCTACTTTACCAGGCATTCATTTAATAATATTGAGGTATGTTTTAGACATATTCAACAAATATAAGAAGTACCAAATGATTGGTAGAGAAAAAAATATATATATAACAGTTCAGAGAAGCAGGGAGGCAAGAGATTTGGGTGAATGGTGAAAGATTTTCCAGAAGTGGTAACAATGTATGAGGTTGGTGAATGTTAAAACTAGTATAGGAAAAGTAGCATTAGAATATGTTATATAATAGATGATGGAAAAAAGATAATGTGATCAAAGTTGGTGGAAGGTAATGGCCAAAGAAAAGTTGGGATTATTCATGTGACATTTTATACATTATTTCTTATTAACAAATATCATCTGTAACATAACTATACAAGGTCACATCATTTTAATTTCCATCACAATGCTAATGATAATTTATGATAGCTTATTTTATTATGTGAAATTCACTGAATTCATCATTTTACATAGATATATTTATTTAGTCTTCACAATACCCTGGTGGATGAGTATGGGATTAAGTTGGATAAAGAAGCATAGGAGAATGGAGGTCAGATTGCATTGTAGCATACAGAGATTCATCTTAGGAAAATGGATATTTTCCAGTTATTAATAGTAAAGACAATAGCAGAAAGTTCTATGTTATTCAACTAAAAAAATTTAAAACACATGGGAAATAAAAGAGTAATTTTTATTATAGGCATATAGAATGCTTACAGTGATTTTTCCTGAATATGTGACAAGAATGTTAAAAATTTTGACATCAGTCTTAAAGACAAGTTTAAGAAAAACTTAAAGATATTTCTCCCCTAGGCTTAAAATACATTAAAATAATACAAGATTTTAAAAAATATGGATTTCCATGTGCCAACCTCACATTGTTTCAATTCTTTCTGAATCTCATAGCTTCATTTTTGGCCTAAATCTACTTCTGGATGACACCACAAATCCACTAGCCATTCAATTAGTGCATTGTGCTGACTTAAATTTTTATATAATAGCATAGCTAATCAAATTAATTGTTGAAATTAGTTGTTGGCTAAATCTTAATTCAAGGCCATCATCCCTGAGGCAGCAATTTCTTTTTGTCTTATACTAACCTTAGTACAACGATTAGATCAATTTGGATAACCTCCATGTAGATGACTGTCATGTTAAATTTGGTTCCTCTTTCTTTTTTCTTGTAACATACCATTCTTGAATTAGCCTTAAAGTGTTTAATAATTTGTAATTTTTGTTCTGGAGATGCACAGAGTATTTACTTGTCTAACAACAAGATTATCTTATAGAATGCCAGAGAGCCAATTTTTACTATTTTATATATATATATATCTCCTTGTTTTTAGATAATGGTGGTCCATACTCCTTTATTTAATACTAATTTCATGTCTCTGAAAATAACACAAATTTAGATATTAAAACCAAGCTATAGTGAGTCTATGTTTTATCTTTATACCAATATTATCTCTTTTATAATAGTAATAGAATCGAAACATTTTAGGATATTCTGAAATAGTCAGAATGCATTTCACAGACTCATTTCAATTTTTTTTTTGTTGGAGTCTCACTCAGTCACCCTCAACCTTCCGAGTAGTCGGAATTACAGGCATGTGCTACCACGCCCGGCTGATTTTTTTGATTTATTGTAAAGATGAGGCCTCGCTGCCCAGGCGGGTCTCGAACCCGTGGGCTCAGGCAATCCACTCACTTCAGCCTCCCAAAGGGGCGGGATTACAGGCTGAGCCACCGCGCCCAGCTTCATTTCTTCTTGATAGAGAAGCAGCATTCATTTTCTTGTTTGAGGAATTGAGCAGTGGCAATCCACCCTTATTTTAACTACTTGAAGGGTTATTAAAAATATCTATGGTTGTTCTCCAACTTTAGAAATTAATTAATAAATAAATATTTGGGATTTATTTTTTGAAAGTTTTCCAAGTGATACCAATGTGCAGCCAGGGATGAAGATTATATCCAACACATGAATCCATGAACTTCAAATTGAGATATTCTGCAAAATTGGGATAGAGAAGAACGAAGAAATGAAAGACTAGACAAGCAGAGGGAGTGGGTCACATCCCCTGTGTTAAAGTAATTCTTCTCACATATTTTTCTATCCTGTTTTGTTGTTTAATACACAGCATGCAAGGTTCAGATATGCTTATTCTATGTTAAATTGTATTCTTTTCTTTTGTGCTCATACCATACAATATAATTTGCTTTAGATGTCAGTTAAATTGGTTGTTTTGACCTAATCAGTTAATACTCTGCCAGTTTATGGTTTTTGCTTTAAAAATAAGTGATAGAAAACTCTTCTTTTTCTTGTTTTATTTGTATAAAGCCAATAATCTTATTATCAATATGTTATGATTCAAATCAATTGGTACATTCATCTACTGTATCAGTACTTTAAAGATACAGCTTTATTTGCTTTGAATCAGTCCTACTCAATTCTAATCAGTACTCTAAAAATTTGCTATCTCTATGGCCCTTAAAAACAAATTGGCAACTAAAAGTTCTTGTGTAAACATTGTGGTGATTTGCAATGCATAGATTTGTTTTCTTGACCACAAATTATTTGAAGAGGAACCTATACTCTACAGAAGTGTAATTTTGTAGAGACTGGACTGGTGAAAGGCAGTGATTTGGAACATGTGCAGAGTGATTAAAAGTATGGACATTAGGCTCACCATACCCCAAGACTCACTAAACGTGTGACTTTGGCACCTTTATTTTATGACTTTAGGCACTGTAATTGTAAGAATAAAAAATTGTAAAATTAAAAAATAGAAAAGCTTAAAAGTAAATTGTAAAAAATAAGAAATGCTAATTATAATTATTTTATATAGTTGTTACTATGTTTAAATAAAATGATCTAAAGTCACCTGGATCCTAGGAAGAATTTATTAAATGTTAGTGATCATTATTATTATCTCTTAGGGAACTCTGAACAATAGGCACACTCCCTTGAATAGATATTAATTACACCAACCTAATTCTTCATCAGAGAAATTGCATGGGATGAATAAAGAAGGAATGAGGAGTATGAAATTGATGCAGAGAGGCTGAAATGCAGTACAGCAGAGTCACTAGACTAGGAGGACTGTCAACAGAGCTGCTACAGCTAGTGCAGCACAGAATGATAGTCTCATTCTACTGAGTGCATGACCATTGAAATCGTATTGTCTGCCCTTGTGCTTCACTAAATTCTTGTGTCTGAAGGCATCTGTGTAGACTCAGACATTTTCTTAGAGCTGTACCTGAGTGTCATATAATATTTTGCTTTAGAGAATGATGTTATTTTCACCAGAACTTTAACTTGTATCTGGCATAAGGAAGACAATTGGTTATTTAATGCCATTGTGTACACATCATACTTTTAATGTGTAATTCCATTTTTCCAGTATATAATACTTATTGAATTCTTAGGTAAACATCATATATTATCTATGAATATTTTTTTTCAATCTGAATGTTATGTTGTCTGTTTGTTATATTAAATTGGCAGGAGGATTCAATTCAACGTTGAAGAGGAGGAGTGACTACAGAAATCCTTATTGCACTCTTGAATTATAAGGAGTTCGTCTATCATTCACTGTTAATTTAAATTTCCATATTTCTTTTCTAAATTCCCTTATCAAATAAAGGAATTTTGTTTATATTCTTAGTTTGTTTAGTGCTTTAAATAAAAATTCAATATTGAATTGGAACACCTGATTTATCTGTATCTATGACTGTGTCTTTCTCCATTAATTTCTCAGTGTCATAAAAGCATATTTTTTACTAATTTTAAAACGTCCCTTCTGTTTTTGGTTTGCATAGTTTTTGATGAGCAGTCGCTTGTTATTCTTATCATTGTCCTAATGTTAACTGAACATTGCATTCAGAAATGAGTCCATCTTGGATATTGATATTATTCTTTTAAACTTATTTCTGAATTCAGTGTGAAATAAATATTATTAAAAATTCAACTTCATGTTCTACAAGTGTGAATTTGAATTTACTGCTTCATATTCTTGTATTCTTTTCCAATTCTTTAAAAAAATATATTGTATCCTTATTTTTCATGAATAAGATTAGTTTTACTAATGACTAATGAAGTCAAACATTTTTCTTTTTGTGTGCTTATCCACAACCCATGTCTTTCTTTAGTAAAATGTCATACAAATCTTTGCACATTTTATTAAGTTTTTTTATTACTGAAATTATGTTTACATGTAATAAATTCCAATTCTTTTTTTTCTGAGTTTTTTAAAGTCTTTTTAGAAATCAAATTGTCTTAGATTTGATTAAATCAAATGTATCAGTAATTAATATTATTTTTAATACCACCAAATAAACTTTACCTTTCCTAGGTTTCCACTATTTTTCTCTTAACACTTTATAGCTTTAGGTTACACACTTAAGTCTGTAATGTGGTTTAGGGGTGCATTAATTCAAAATAGTTGTCAAGATAATTTTTTCATAAGATGTCCAATTTTTCAACACCATATATTTTAGAGACTGAAATCCCTTTAACAGTGCAAAAGTTGGGTAAATTTCTGGACTACTTTTTCTATTTATCTATGTTTCCAATATTTCTCTTTTAATTTAATTCACTTTTTTTTCAAGCTTCTTATGCTGGAAATTTAGAGTTTGATTTATAAACATCTTTTAAATATAGACTTTTAGACTTATAAATTGCTTGAGCTTTGTCCCATGGAGTTTTAATTCTAAGTTTCTATTTGTGTATTTCCAAGTATTTTCTGAGTTTTTTTGTGATCTCTTTTTGACATGTGGTTTATTGAGAAATATGTTTTTCAATTTTCAATACTTGAAAATTTTTAATATGCTTTTTGATTATTGATGTCTTCTTTAAATTCACTGTAGTCAGAGAATATACTTTTTATTATTTGAATACATTAACATATATTTAGAGTTTATAATGGTCCAAATATGATGTATCCTGGAAAATATTTCTTGTATTTTTTTTTTTGAGTTGGAGTCTCACTCTGTCGCCCAGACTGGAGTGCAGAGGCCGCTTCCAGCCACCGCAGCCTCGACCCGCTGGGCTCCGGCGATCCTTCCGCCTCAGCCTTCCAAGTAGCCGGAATTACAGGCACACGCTACCACGCCCGGCTGATTTTTTGATTTATTGTAGAGATGAGGTCTCGCTGCCCAGGCGGGTCTCGAACCCGCGGGCTCAGGCAATCCACTCACCTCAGCCTCCCAAAGGCACGGGATTATAGGCTGAGCCACCGAGCCCGGCTCTTGTATATTTTTAAAGTGTGTATGCTATTGTTGAACAGAGTATTCTCTAAATTATATCAATTTCATTGATAGTGCTTTTGAGGTCTTCTATGTACTTGTTGCCTAGGTTGTTTTATCAGTTACAGAGAGAGGAGTGATGAAGTGTGCTTCAATAATTGTGGGTATATCATTCTCCTTTCATTTATATCAGTTTTTGTTTTTGTGTATTTTCAAGACCTTTTGTTTTGTGCAGACACTTTTGGGGTTGGTAGTCTTCCTGAGAAATTGACCACATGACTGTTATGTACAGTTTTCATAATATTATTTTTCTGATGTATGTTTTCTTATTTCTTTTTCTTCATTTCTTTCTTTTTATTTCTTTCCTTATTTATTTTTTTTTTTTTTGAGAACTGCTTTCAGTCTCTTGCACAGGCTGAAGCACACTGGCATAATCACAGCTTACCATAGCCTCAAATTCCTGGGCTCAGAGATGATCTTCGTGCCTCAGCCTCCTGAGCAGTAGGGGCTATAAGCACCCACCAAAAAGCCCAGCTAATTTTTCTATTGCTTATGGACATGGTGTCTCACTTTGTTGCTACACTGATCTTGATTTCCTTATCTTCAGGAATGCACCCATCTCGGCTTCACAAAGTACTTGATTACAGGTGTAAGCCACTGCACCTGGCTGTATTTATTTCAATTCCCTCTCCTTCATCTTTTGGTATCGTAGTTTCTGTCTTTTTTGTAATCCTGAAAACTTTGAATTCTCCATCACTTGGAGTACTTTGCAGGTATAATGCAGCAAGTACTCTTCATCTCTGGTGTAATATGACTGTCCAGATAGCATCATCATCTTGAGCTCACACAGGCCAATAAACGTAATAGATACAACTTCCTTCTAAACTTATGTCTTTATGGTTCATATGTCCTAAGTTCTTGGGTATTCAGGCTTTGTATTCTCTTTAAATAAGGACAGAACTTACTTTGGTTCTTAATGTTTTCATGTTTACTTTCTCTTTCTATGCATCTCCAAAACTGGATTCCTGCTTAGTTCTTGCTAAAGAAAATAACAGCTACTTGTTGCATATCACCTTAAATTTCCTTTGGTTATTATAATGAGTTTTTGAGATAACAACTATTATGAATCTATTTCACAAAAGAAGAAACTAAGGTTTACTGGGTTTAGATATCTTGGCTAGGTATACCAACAGCAAAGTTTAGGGCTGGCTTTCAGAGTCATATCTTTATTGTTGCTTTCATTCAATAAAACATATTAATTTCCTACTAAATTTCAGATGCTGCTCTTCTATATGATTTACAGGTATATGCAGGGAATATGGCAGTGAATAAACATATGTATGTGTGTGGGGGAGGTGTATGTATCTCTTCTCATGCTTTACTTGCGGGACTCAAGTGAACAAGAACTGGCAAATATATAAACAAAAGTATAAACATATAGATAAAAATAAGTAAGTGGGTAAAATAAATAGCATGTAGGGTAAGTATAGGGAGAAATGGAATGCAGCAAAGGGCACTGAAGAGTGTTAGTTGGTGGGAGAAGGTGAAACTTAAGAAGAAACTTAAAAGGGTTCTAAAAAAAAACAAAACAATGTGCCAATGCGCACATAAAGGGAATGAGTGTTTCAGGGAAAGGAAACAACCAGATAGAAGACCATGAGGCAAAACAAACAAACAAACAAACAAAAAACACAGAGTACTCAGAAAACAGATAGAACATCATCAGTGTGTGAGAAAAGAGAGGGTTTACTGTGGAGAGCAGAAGACAGTGAAATCAGAAAGGAAATGAAGCACTCAGATCCTAGAATGTTGGAAGTCTTTAGCTTTTGCTTTGAGTATTCCATTGAAAAGGTTTGAATGATATAATCTGACTTATATTTAGGAGAATCCGTGGATGACATTCTAATTTGAGACTGCAGGAGTGTGAGGACAACATTGGGAAGACTAATAATATATTCAAATAATTTATTAACTCAAAACTGTTAGATCAGGGATTGGCAAAAACAGGCCCACAGATCATTTTGTATGACCTGTGAGCTACGAATGATACATTTAGAAACAGTCTTGAAAAAGAAAAAGGAAGAGGAAAAGCAAGAGGAGGGGGAGGAAGAAGGAAATGAAGAGGAAGAGAAGCTACTACATAAACTGTATACGAACCATAAAGCTAAAAATCTGGAAAATATCTGCAAAAATCTGAAAGAAAGCATCTGGCTGGAAGTAGGTCCTCAACAAAACCCAAAGGAGGAATATCTGAGTAAAATAGCCACTGAATATGTTGTAGAGTGATAGGTGTTGAGAAATACCCGAGGCTTCACTCACAATCTTGATCTAAAAAGGCCATTCATTTCCATAGAGTTATTGAAAAAGTCTGATTTACAGAAGAGTAAAACAAAAGGTACTGTCTAAAATGAACAATATCATAACAAAGTATATAACAACAAGAAAATAATAACACAATATAACATAGAACATCTTTATAGCACATAAACATTTTAACGCTAATTACTGAATTTAATTTTCAAATCAGTTACATGAGATAGGTATAATTGTTCCTCTAGAAATTACAATATCCTAAGTCCTTAGTAATTGATTCCTCAAAGAATAATATGACTGATATTTATTGTTTCCAAAAATTATGACATGTGATCATGTGCTTTCAGAGTTCCTATAGGAAATCTTTGTCCAACATTTGTTCCATTTGGGTCTTTATTTCAAACAAACAAAAACAAAGATTATTTCCTATTAAACTCTTTTCAAATGATATCAAGAAACTATAGTGTGTGCTATGATTTTAAACCATCTTTTCACTCACTCACAGAGGTGAGAAAAGACTTATGATGCTTCTCTTTTCAATTAGGATTGGGATCTGAGCAAAACTTTTTATGTCTTAACAACTTCAACCTTGTTGGGGATGGATTTTAAATGTGCTTTGACAGATTATTAAAGAAATATTATGAGTAGAAGACTAGAAACAATTGTGTAGCATGTTCATTACGTCAATATTATTTCATTTTATTTTATGAGTCAGAGTCTCACTCTGTCACTCAGGCTGGAGTACTGTGGCATGCTCATGGTCACCGCAGCCTAGATCTCCTGGGCTCAGACAATTCTTCCGCCTTGGCCTTTCAAGTAACTAGAACCACAGGCATGCGCCACCCTGTCTGGCTAATTTTTTTTATTTATTGTAGAGACGAGGTCTCACTAAGTTGCCCGGGCTGGTCTTGAATCCCTGGACTCAGGCAATCCTCTCGCCTTGGCCTCCCAAAGTGCTGGGATTACAAGTTTGAGCCACCACACCTGGCCATCAATGTTATTTTTAAATAGATTTTTAAAAGCAAAAAGCATACAAAAATAGTTTTATTGATTTCTGACTCCTTGTTTCTGACGCTTGGTTTTGCATGTCACTTATCTGCTATACAACATCGCCCCAAGAGAAAAAAAAAGCAGCAAATAAAATAACCCAAAAAACAAAATTAAAACTAGTTGAAGTCATGAATAGGATTTTCCAAATCTCTTTTGTCATGCTGATGCTTCCAACTCCTAGGATAATATTACATGCTTTTCTTATTTTGACAACCAAGAGTAAATATTTCCTCTCTTGGGCTTAAGAATATTAAGACTTCTTTCTAATCAGAAAAATGAAAGAACTTTCTAAACAAAAACTACAAATCACTGCTCAAAGAAATAAGAAACAAACAAATGAAAAAATATTTAATGCTCATAATTGAAAGAATCAACATTGTTAATATGTTCATCCTCCCCAGGCAATAGTCTATAGATTCAATGCAATACCTATCAAAATACCAACATCGAGCCGGGCTCGGTGGCTCAGCCTGTAATCCCACGCCTTTGGGAGGCTGAAGTGAGTGGATTGCCTGAGCCCGCGGGTTCGAGACCCGCCTGGGCAGGTGAGACCTCATCTCTACAATAAAATCAAAAAATTAGCCGGGCATGGTAGCGCACGCCTGTAATTCCGGCTACTCGGAAGGCTGAGGCAGAAGGATCGTGGGAGCCCAGCAGGTCGAGGCTGCGGTGGCCGGGAGTGGCCACTGCACTCCAGTCCGGGCGACAGAGTGAGACTCCAACTCAAAAAAAAAAAAAAAAAAAATACCAACATCATCTTTCTCAGACCTGGAAATGATAATATAGAAATTCATATGGAAACAGAAAAAGAGCATAAATTGCCAAAATAATCCTCAGCAAAAGAAACAAAGTGGGAGCTATACACTTCCAGACTTTAAACTTTTTTAATAAGACTACAATAATCAAAACAGCCTGGTATTGGTACAAGAACAGGCCTGTAGACCGATGGAACAGGAAAGATATTCTGGAAGCAAAAACTTTGATTTGTCAACCAACTCATCTTAAAGTCATCAACAACAATCACTAGGGAGAGGAGGCCCAATTCAGGAAATGCGTGCTGGCAAAATTGGCTGACTGAATGCAGAAGAATAAAATAGGACCCCTATCTATCATCATACACAAAGATCAACTCTAAAAGAATCAAAGACCTAAATGCAAAACTTCAAACTATAAGAATCTTAGAAGAAGACTCAAGAGATAGCCTTCTGCACAATGAAATAGGCAATCAATTCTTGATCATAACCCCAAAAGCATAAGTCATAAAAGATAAGACAGGCAAGTGAGACCTTCTCAGGCAGAAAAGCTTTTGCAAAGCAAAGAAATCATCAAGAGAGTGAAAAAACAATCCACAGATGGTAAAAAAAAATTTGCTAAATGTATATTTGACAAGGCCTCATCCAGGATCTACACGGAACTCAAATATGCCAAAAGGAAAAAAGCAAACAGCCCTATTAAAAAGTGGGAAGAAGTCATGGATAGACACTTCTCAAAAGAAGATATATGAACAGCCAAGAGATACATGAAAACACGTTCAGCCTTACTTGTCAGATAAATGCATATCAAACCACACTGAAATATCATCTAACTCCAATAAGAATGGCCATCATTAATAAATCAAAAATCAACAGAAGCTGTCACTGATATGGAGTAAAGGGGACGCTTCTACACTGTTGGTCCTTTAGGAAAACAGTGTGGCAATTTCTAAAAGAACTAGGAATTGACCTTTCATACTACCCAGAAGTCCCCCTTCTGGGAATATATCCAGAGGAACTCAAATCACTCTCTAAAAAAAGATACCTGCACACACATTTTTATCGCAGTATTATTCACAATAGCAAAAGCATGGAACCAACCGTGCTGCCCATCAAAAGTGGACTGGATAAAAAAAAAAGTAGTGCCTATACATGATAGAGTATGATGCAGCCATAAAGAAGGACAAAATTATGGACTTTGAAGCAACTTGGATGGATTAAGAGTCACAGAAACAAGGACCTAAATACCACACGTTCTCACTCATAAGTGGTTCCTAAACGTTAATCACGAGAGAGGGATCAGCAGTAGTGGGACGCTGAAGGGAGACTGGGGAGAGAAGGAGGGTCTAAATTTACCTGCATGTAGACTACTTATGTACCTAATCCTGACTTGTACCCCACATCTTTAAAATAAAAGAAAGAAAGAAAACTCATTTGTAAAATCTCTAAAATAAAATATATCAAGACATATTTAGTTGATAATAATGTGTGGGCAAGAGTGGACCTAGCTGGAATGCTCGCAATGACCATATTATGTTGGTCATATTTTCATCCAATACATTGCTTTACTATTAACTTGCAAATAAATGATGCATTTTCTTTCTAGACATATTCCAAGGAGGCCAAAGAATCCGACTTCCTATCCATACAGAATAACCCACTAGTGAATTTGTCAGAATAGTTCAAAATGTATTTAGAATATATGTGTAGATCCTTTAAAGTAGACCAAAGAGAAAACCTAGGCCGCAAGGTTGAATGAGAAAAGAAATGTGATGTGATGCTAAACTGACAATCAGGGGTCCTGCCCTATATTTTCTGAGACTGGCCCGGGAGTTGCGGTAAAGACCACCTCCTAGGCGTGCAATAGCTCATTATATTATTCTATATATGTTAATATGTATATTAATCTATAGTACTCGAAGGACTATAGATTTTTAAAAAAAGGTAACACATGAGCTCTGCATGACTTTAAGGAGGCACACAGGCCAGAGGAGACACTCAGGAATCACACAGTCAGGGTCCAAACCTTGCTGGGCCACCACCATATCTATCCTGAGGAACCTTACAAAGCTTAAGTGACTTTACCCAACTTGTAAAAGAAATAAAGAGATCCTGACTACTGGAAAGAGATGTCATGGGGTGCAGCATCCAGTCAGGTCCAACAGCCACATCACCTCCTCGGAAACCTTGGCAGCTGGGCCCACGCGACCAGGGCGGCCTTGGAAATGGAAGAGGCCCTCAAGTGGTTTGCAGGATCTGGGTTGCTCTTGTGCTGAACTTGAGCAAGCTTTGCCTCCGTGACCCGGAAGACAGGGCCATCGACACTCAGCCACTGAGTGCCCAAGCCGAGCAGTCCCCACCCATCCCCACAGAGTAGCTCACCTGGTGCCATTCACCTGCAAGTAGCCCAGGAAGTCCCCGGGTGCCAGAACATCCACATGCGCGGGCGGTTGGCGGAGCCTCGCGCGGTGCCCGTTGTCGCCTCATCTTGGTGCTCGGCCGGGCCACGCGCCCGCCCTGACGCGCCACGTCTCCGTCACGAGCCCCATTGAGACGTCAAGGGCTCGCGCTGGCCAGTGTGTGCTGGGCTGAGAGAGGGGTTGGTCGCTCGGGGCCTCGTCTCCGCGGCTGACTCTTTTCTGGCGATCCAGGCCGCACAACCCGCTCGCCATGGGCAATTTCCTCAGTTTCTTGTTGGCGAAATTGGTTTTCTGGCCCCGCCGGCGACGCCGGCGGCGCCGGATCCCAGCTGTCCCCGCCTTCCGCCCGGCTGCCCCGCCTGGCCGGGGCCACCCCGCGGCTCCTGAGCCGACCCTTTTCCCTGGTCCTGCCCGCAGGCTGCTGAGCCCGCATCTGGGTCGTATGACTCCACCCCCTAGACTCTACATCGCCCCGAAAGAGCGGGGTCCTCTCCCGCAGGCCACGGTCTCCTCTCTGGGGACCCTGCCGCCTGAATCCTGGAGTCAAACCCGGGAGAAGAAACCCGCCATGTCAGCGGGCAAGTCGCTGAAGTATGGACACTTGACCTCCGCGAGCATCGCTCCTTTCAGCCGCAAGTATTCCCTCCAGCTTTCCCCACCTGAGCAGATGGTCAGTCCTATGGAACTGATACCATCCAGGGTCCCTAAGGAGATCAAGGGGCGGGCCCAAAACGAACCCAAAAAGTGGTGAAAGAGGAGGATCAGGTTGAGACCCAGAACAAAAGGTCAAGAAAGGAGTCGACTCAACAAGGAGGAAATGTCATTGACGTCCAGGCCCCTAGAGACCCAGGGAGAGCTCATTTCCATGGGATACATCCTGGGCTCCTAGAGGGAAACCTCCCTTGCTCAAAAGGCAACTTTAGTGAGAAGGCCCTGGTGTCTCCCATAAGATTCTTCAAGGAAGAACATACCCATCCCAGAACATAAAGCTCTGCTAGAGATGTTCGGCCTCATGGGAAAGATCTAACCATGCTCCCAGTCCCAGCCCCAAGGTTATCCTTGCAGCTGAAGTTCACCAAGCAAATACTGGAGTGTCCAACTCCCCACCTCACTGGTGTGACTGGTGCTGCATGAAGGTGATCAGGGTAAAAAGTCTCAGGTATTCCACCAAGGAGCTCTTCCCCATCCAGAGCTGCCAGTCAGAAAAGGTCAATTCTACTACTACTATGCCTCCATGTGCACTGCAACTGTTGTGGGATAGAGGTGAGCTGCCCTGGGTTGCTATTCAGAAAGATCTTGCTTCCTTGGGGAAGAACATCAGATCTAAAATAAATACCAAGATCTTGCAGGACAAGACAGAAAAAAGACACAAACCATGACAAACTGCAGCACCACCCAGCCTGTCGCATCTATCGCTTCACCAGCTGGGAAGACCACATACTTCCTACCTTTTGTCACTTGCACTTTGTAGGTCCCAGTTCTTCCTAATGTCACTGACTTGGCCCACAGGACTGCTGCCTCTCCTATCCTTCCTGTCCCTCTACTTTTAGCCCTATACATTTCTCCTTTATGTCTCACTCCTGCAGGAGGAAGTCCCAGACTTCCATGTGTAGATTCTCATCCTTCTTTTTCCTTCCTCATCCCTGGTCCAGTCCATTCCACCATGACCCCTGCTACCTCTGGCAAGACTATCAATCCCACAGGAGTCATGTCTAGCATGTCAGCTAATACGTCTGCTCATTTGACCTTGTAGCCCACATCAGACCTTGGGATTATTTGCATTGACAACACTCCTCATTCTAAGGCTGTGACTTTCAGATACACCCCAGCTTCCGGGTGGGTTCCCTCCTATTTTCCCAATCCAAATTTATATACAATGCAGTGGCACCCTGAAAAGTCATCAGTCTGCATCTGCCCTACTACATTTATTGTCTACAGTCTCACTTCAACTTTTAACCAACCCATTGTCTGGGAAACTACCCATTAGTCCAAATATAGGACACCCAAGGGCAACAGTAAAGATCTTGTCTCCCCAGTGCCCCTGTTTTTTTTTTGTTTTGTTTTGTTTGTTTGTTTGTTTGTTTGAGTTGGAGTCTCACTCTGTCGCCCAGACTGGATTGCAGTGGCCACTCCCAGCCACTGCAGCCTCGACCTGCTGGGCTCCAGCGATCCTTCCGCCTCAGCCTTCCAAGTATGTTTTTTTTGTTTGTTTGTTTTACAAGACTTCTGATCATGGTTCTTCCAGTGACCTTCACTCTAGTAAGTACCATGTATGCAACATCATTATCCAAGCCAAGTTTTGACTCCAGGGCTTATGGAAACCTCCACTTTTTCCAAAGCTGTCAGCTTCCAGTCTCCCTCTATATCCAGGAATCGTGACCTCATTCACACAGAGCACCTGAGGCCCCATTGCTAAACATGGGTTTGTTTCTGTCATATTCCCTTCCTTTTAAAGTTTTGTCTCAACTCACTGGCATTAACATTAAAATAAGGATAACAAGATCATAAGATTGACTAAACAGCATTTTTGTTAACAATACATCAAATTCCAACCTGACCATTGTATCCCAATATATGCTCTCCTAGGGCTGCTGCCTGTGAGACATTATCTACACAACTAGGATCTTGGCTTCCACAAGCCTCTTATTTTATTTCAAGTATTTCTTTCTACTGACTTCTTAAACTCTCAAATTTCTTAAAACCAAACTCTAAACTGACTACCTCAGGCATCCTTTCCTGGGATTTCTTGAAGCTTCTGTACCCTGGGCCATGGTCAGTCCTATTGACTGTGAAAATAAGTATTTAAATATTTTACTGGGTTGAGCTTTTTCATCAAAA
>NW_007248133.1:46712-51872 GCF_000164805.1 Carlito syrichta
CCAAAGAGGCTGGACTTGGTTTCTATCTTCTTGCAACTCTGTCAATCATGTTTGCTTTCACTGATCAATTCTGCAAACATTTACATTTTGTCATGCAATTGCATAAAAGTATTCCACATTTTAACTATATAATTACTCTGAGATAAAGCTGAGAGCGGCAAACTCAGGATTCTCAAGAGAACAGTTTCATCTTCAGATGTGCGTTCCAGTGAGGAAAATGGAGACTCATGGAATCCAACAACTTCTAAGTATTACGGTCATGGTACAGATCTTGAGGACATGTCTGGCTCTAAGAAATCTCTCCAAGAGTGAGGTAGGGACCAAGGTGTTCAGTGTCATTGGGTGTTGACAGTCACATAGATGAGCTAGGTTTAGGAAGGCACCTAGTAACAAAAAAGAGAGAGTGACAGATCCCCATTTATAGATTTGGTACACCATGCAGGGACACATTGGGAAGTATGGAGGTAGAGTGAGTAAGAGAGAAAACCTGAGCAAGATCTCGTATTATAGTTTCTGTCCCCTGAAGACCCAGTATGGTCACTGTCAGGAGTCCAGTGGGCTGGAGCCCCACACTTTGAGTGAGAACCAGTGTGCTCAGTATCATTAGGGTGCACTGCCTTGTGAATACGTCTAGATGACCAGGAAGAGTCTAGGAGTTGGCGTGTGGCAAGGCTTCAGGAAGGCCTGATACATAGCAGTCAGTATTGCTTTCATGCATCAGCCACACTGGAGTTTTGTCAGACACGTCAATGGCAGCTTTTTTTTTTTCTGTCAGAATTCAAAGTGTGAATATTTTCTGTATATGTCAAATTTTAGAAATTGATTTTGTATATCTCATTTCACTTGAAATTCAAAACATGCCTTCAATGTCAAAACTCCAAGTTTTTCAGGAGGAAAGAGGCCAAGGGAGAGAGGTTAAAGAAGTTTCTTGTATCTCATTCAGATAAAAAGTAGAATGACCAGGAGAGAAAACCACGACTAACTGCTATAAAACTTCTCTCTTCCGCCTGGTCAGCGAGACCTCATCTCTACAATAAATCAAAAAAATCAGCCGGGTGTGGTAGCACGCGCCTGTAATTCCGGCTACTCGGAAGGCTGAGACAGAAGGATCGCCGGAGCCCAGCAGGCCGAGGCTGCGGTGGCCGGGAGTGGCCACTGCACTCCAGTCTGGGCGACTGAGTGAGACTCCAACTCAAAAAAAAAAAGAAAAGAAAAGAAAACACACTTCTCTCTTTACACTCGATGCAGCAGTGCATGCTTCAAAGAAAATAACAGAAGTGTAGTGCATATGTCCCTTGCAGGCACATTATTTGGTTGGAGATAATTTTAACTTGTAATGGTTCATCATTATACTCAAAACCACTCCTTTCTCCAGTTAGAACAGTTCAATATTATGGGTTGAATTAATAAAACAAAATAGTTTAGGGAAAGATTTAATAACCACAAATGATAGTTTTTGAAAGTATTTTTTTTTTTATGTTTTATTTTAAATTCAGGTGTACACATATGTATTTGCTACATGGAAATATTGTGTAGTGATGGGGATTGGGTCTCAGGTGGCCCATTACACAGATAGTAAACAGTATGCCCCGTAGGTAGTTTCTGAACCCTAGCATCCCTTCCCCTTTCTCCCTTATTAGTGTCCCTAGTGTCTGTTATTTCCATTCTTGTTATCGTTTATCTCTTACATATGAGTGAGAACATGTGGAGTTTGCTTTTCTGTTTCTGAGTCAATTTACTTAAGGTGATGATCTCCAGTTCCATCCATGTTGCTGCAAAGGACATTATTTCTCTCTTTTTTATGACTGTATATATTCCATGGTATATAAATACCACACTTTCATTATCCACTGATCAGCTGATGGACATTGAGGCTGATTCCACATCTTTAAAATTATGAATCATGCTGCAATGAACATGTGAGTGCAGATGTCTTTGTTATGTAATGGCCTTTGTTCCTTAGGGTAGATGATACCTAGTAGTGGGATTGCTGGATGGAATGAAGGGTAGATCTACTTTTAGTTCTTTAGAAATCTCCATATCACTTTTCATAGAGGTTGCACTAATTTACAGTCTCACCCGCAGTGTATAAGTGTTCCCTTTGCAGCCATGCCAGCATCTATTGTTTTTTGATTATTTAATAATGGCCATTCTGACTGGTTTAAGGTGGCATCTCATTGTGGTTTTAATTTTTATTTTCCTGATTTATGAGTGATGTTGAGTATTTTTTCATATGTTGCTCTGTTGATTACTTCTTTTGCTGCATAGAAGTTTTTCAGTTTAATTAAGCCCCACTTATTTTTGTTTAGATACATTTACTTTTGGTGTTTTAGCCATAGATTCTTTGCTTAGGCCAATGTCCATAAAAGTTTTTCCTAGGTTTTCTTCTAGAATTTTTATGTGTTCAGGTCTGACATTTAGGTCTTTAATCCATCTTGAGCTAATTTTTTGTATATGAGGAGCGATAGGATCAAGTTTCCTATTTCTGTATGTAGCTATACAATTTTCCCCGCACCATTTGAGTAGGGTGTATTTTTACTAGTTTTTTTCTTTCTTTTTTTTTTTCTGTCTGCCTTGTCAAAGATCAGTTGGTTGTAGGTATTTGGGTTTATTTCTGGAATCTCTATTCTGTTCCATTGGTTGATGTGTCTGCTCTTGTACCAGTACCATGTTGTTTTAATAACTACAGCCTTGTAGTATAATTTGAAGTCAGTAATGTGATGCTTCTAGCTTTGTTCTTTTTGCTTAGAATTGCTTTGGCTATTCTGGTTTATTTTTTATTTTTTTGGTTCTATTAATTTGGGGATTGTTTTTTTCTAATTCTGTGATAAATGACATTGGTAGTTTGAAAGGGATTGCATTGAATTTGTATAGTACTTTGAGTAATATGGTCATTTTAATAATGTTGATTCTTC
This sequence comes from Carlito syrichta, assembly GCF_000164805.1. Classification (NCBI taxonomy): domain Eukaryota; kingdom Metazoa; phylum Chordata; class Mammalia; order Primates; family Tarsiidae; genus Carlito; species Carlito syrichta. The sequence continues at coordinate 49,628 of NW_007248133.1, forward strand.
CAATACATGAGCATGGGATTTTTCTCCATCTGTTTGTATACTCTGCAATTTCTTTCATCAGAGTTTTGTAGTTCACCTTGTAGAGAACTTTCACCTCCTCAGTTAAATATATTCCTAGGTATTTTAGCTTTTTGGTTGCTACTGCAAATGGAACTGAGTTTTTTATCTGACTCTCAGCTTGGTCACTATTGGTATATAGCAGTGCTACTGATTTACATGTGTCAATTTTTGTATCTTGAAACTTTGTTATATTCATTTATCAAGCCCAGGAGTCCTTTGGAGGAGTCTTTATAGTTCTCTAGGTATAAGATCATATGGTTGGCATAGATAGTTTGATTTCTTCTCTTCCGATTTGAATAAGCCTTATTTCGTTATCTTCCCTGATTGTTCTGGCTAGGACTTCCAGTATTATGTTGAATAGTAGTGACATTCTTGCCTTTTCCAGTTTTGAGGGAGAATGTGTTCAACCTTTCTCCATTCAGGATGACATTGAACTGTGGGTTTGTCATACACAGCTTTCATTATTTTGAGGAATGTTCCCTCTATACCTATTTTGCTGAGGGTTTTTTTTTTAATCATGAAAGGATGCTGGATTTTATCAAATGCTTTTTCTGCATCTATTGAAATGATCATATGAATTTTTTTTTTTTTTGAATTGGAGTCTCACTCTGTCTCCCAGACTGGAGTGCAGTGGCCGCTCCCGGTCACCGCAACCTTGACCTGCCGGGTTCCAGCGATCCTTGTAGTGTTTATGTAGTAGATCATGTTTATTAACTTGCATATGCTGAACTGCCTTTGCATCCCTGGGATAAAACCTACTTGATCATGGTGTATTATTTTTTTTTAGTATGCTGTTGAATTTGGTTTGCTAATATTTTGTTGAGGATTTTTGTGCCTATGTTCATAAGAGATATTGGTCTGTAGTTTTCTTTTTTATTGTGTATCTTAATGGCTTTGGTATCAGAGTGATACTGGCCCCATAGAATAAGTTAAGAAGGATTTCCTCCTCTTCAGTCTTGTGAAATATCTTCAGTAAGGTAGATATCAGTTCTTTTTTGAAGGTCTGATGGGATTCTGCTGTGAGTCTATTAGATCCTGGGAAACTTCTAATTACTGTTTCAATCTCACTTCTCATTATTGGTCTGTTCAGAGTTTTTATTTCTTCCTGATTCAGCGTGGAGGGGGTTATATATTTTCAAAAATTTATCCATTTCCTCTAGATGGTCTAGTTTGTTTGTATAAAGATGTTCATAATAGTCTTGAATAATCTTTTGACTTTCTGTTGTATCAATTGTAATGTCTCCTTTTTCATTTCTGATTGAGCTAATTTGAATATTCTGTCTTCAAATTTGTATATTCTCTCTTCATGTCTTAATTAATATAGCTAGTGGTTTATCAGTTTTATGTTTTCAAAGAACCAACTTTTTGTTTCATTGATCCTTTGTATTTCTTTAATTTCAATTTCATATAGTGCTACTCTGATATTCATTCTTTCTTTTTCTTCTGCTAAACTTTGGGTTTGATTTGTTTGTGTTTTTTAAATTTCTTGAGGTGTGATATTAGGTTGATGATGTGTAATCTTTCAGTCTTATTAATATAGGCCTCAAGCGCTATAAGATTTCCTCTGAACACAGCTTTGGCTATGTCCCAAGGGTTTTTATAACTTGTTTCATTGTTGTCATTCATTTCAAGGAATTTTCAAATTTCCATTTTGATTTCATTGTTAACCCAAAGATCATTCAGGAGAGAATCATTTAACTTCAATGTTTTTGTTTGGTTTTGTGAGTTCTTGGATTTCATTTCTAATTTTAGTCCACTGTGGTCTGAGATGATACTTGAAATGATTTATACATTTTAAAAATTTATTATGAATTGATTTGTGACCTAGCATACGGTCTGTCTTGGAAAATGTTCTATGTGGTGATAAAAAACAAAAACGTATATTCTGTAGTTGTGGAATGCAATGTTCTGTAGATATCAGTTAGTTTCATTTTTTCCGGTTTAAATGTTTTACATAATCCGATATTTCTTGGAGATTTTGTTTCATTCTCTTGATTATTTTTTCTTATTGTCTGATTGGATTAATTCAAAATACTCAGGTTAGTTCAAAAACCTTGTATTCAAGTTCTGAGATCATTTCTTCTGCTTGTTCTACTGTTAAAACTTTCCACTGCATTTTATACTTTCCTAAGTGCTTTTGTCATTTCCAGAATTTCAGCATGGTTTTGTTGATGTTGTTGTGGTT
>NW_007248134.1:0-3206 GCF_000164805.1 Carlito syrichta
GTTGCTAACGTCCATAAGCCCCACACATGGGAGGCCAATACGGGAGGCTGCATGATTCAGGGGTTGCAGACAAGCCTGGGAGACATGGCAAGAGTGCACCTTAGCAAGAGGACCCCAAAATAGAGACTGACCTGATGGACCCCAGAGTCCCAGGTGCTCAGGGGCTGATGCAGGAGGACAACCTGAGCCTGGTAGGTCGAGTACCCGGAAGCCACAGTCATGCTGCTGCACCACAGCCTAGTCTATGAAGACTCTGGAGACAAAAAAGACGTTTCCCACATGCGTCATGACAGGCGTCCATGGCTCTCCAGGGAAGGGTCCACTTGGGCGACAGACAATCAGGAGAGGAAGTGGACCTCCCCAGGCCCAAAGTTTGCAAACTGGGTGACCAGAACCTGGGCTGGCCGTGGCATTGCCTGACTCCCTTGATTGCTCTGTGTTCAACGGCCACCCTAGCACAAGACCGTCTGTTCCATGAGTTCACACACTTCTTTTCTGTGGGGCACAAATGTGGAGTGTTAGGCAAGACTACTGGGGTGCATGGCTGAAGGCATGGGACTGACGTGGCTGGTGGCCATCTTTGAAACCTTCTGTGATCAACATGCTGAAAAGTGCCTTTTCCTCTCCAATCTCCCTGAGGGTGAATCCTCACGCTGGGTCACAGGAGTGGTGGTGGTGGTGGTGGTTGTGGTGGTGGTGGTGATTATTATTATTTGGAGTCTGAATCCTGCTCAGTCGCCCAGGCCAGAGCGCAGGGTCATGCTTGTGGCCATCATGGACTCCACCTGCTGGGTTCAGGCAATCCTCCCGCCTCCACCCCCCCAAGTGACTGGAACCACAGGTCTGTACCAGCATGCCTGGTTAATCTTTGGATTTAATTTGATGACCAATACAAGGTCTCTCCCTGTGTCCAGAGCTGGTGTCGAACCTGCAGGCTCATGCTGTCCACACGTCTAGGCCTATGGACTGGGATGCCAGGCTGAGCCCCTGAGACTGGCCTGTGTTTGTGGTGGTGGTGGTGGTAGGTATTACTGTGAGTTGGAGTTTCACTTTTTCGTCCAGGCCGGAGAACAGGGGCCCACTCTCAGATATGCTGGCCTCCACTGGCTGTGCTCTGGTGATCCTACCACTTCAGCCTCCTGAGTGGCCAGAAGGACAGGCATGTGACACCATGGTCGGCACAATTTTTGGCTTCCTGTAGAGATGAGGTCTCACTGAAGTGCCCGGGCTAGCCTCAAACCCGGGAGTTCTGGCCATCCTCTTGCCTAAGCATCACAGAGTTCCAAGATGGCAGGTGTGAGTCCCCATGACCAGCCTCCACACCCCTCTCAGGGCCCTACCGTGAGGACCACTCCCTTTTGATGACCTGGGACCCCAGAAAGGGCAGCTGTCATCACCAGCTGAACCCTCCCATGGGGGAGATCCTGTCACAGAGGCTTGTCTCCACCAGAGCACCAACCCCTCCTCCTGCCTTATTCACCAGGGTGGACCCACTCACTCCTCCCAAGGGCCACCTTGGGGAAAGGGAGGGCGAGACTCTCATACATTTGGGGGAGCAGTGACGGCCAGGTGATTTACATCTATCTCCTCAGCACTAGGGAAGACCGAGACGGGAAAATGACCAGAGTCTGGGAACTTGAGACCAGGCTGGACAGTATAGCTAGCCCCAACATCAACACAAGGAAAACCCACAAAACCTGGGGTAAGGTCAGGTCTCAGCAGGAGGATCGCCCCTGGCACAGAATTCAAGACCCGGCAGGAACACCAGGATGTCTACCAAATGGAAAGCCTGTGATTGCAGCTCTTTGGGAGGCCCAGGCTGAGAGGATGGCCCTTGTTGTGCAGTTTGAGAGCAGCCTGAGCAACCCAGTGAGGAAAGAAACGATAGAAAGTAAGAAAGAAGGAAGGTAAGAACGAAAGAAAGAAAGGAAGGAAGGAAGAAAGAAGGAAAGAAAGACAGAAATCCATTCTCATGCAAATCTTCTGCCCTCATTCCTTCCCCTCCACTCTCCACATGTGAAGGTCCCCCTAGCTAGACACCTTCCAGCCCTAACCCACCTCCCAGTTCCTCCCCCCGATTTGGTCCAGGAGTTCCCAGGCTCCCTGGCTGGGTTCCTGCCGGCTCTCTTCTCTGAGGTGAGAAATGTGCCCCAGGCAGGCCAACCTATGACTTGGCAACAAGGACCTTCCGCCAAGAAGGCCAGGTAAAAATCCTGACCTGGGGACATTACTTCCTCTGCAATCCCATTTTTCCTGATCTAAAGCCAGTCATCCTGTGAACACACTATGTGCAGTTTAGAATCTGTACATTTCTGATGATCTTGGAGACAGGGTCTGGCACTAAGGCCCAGCCTGGTGCCCATGGTAATGACTGTCATTCATTGCCAGGCTCAAAATCACAACTTCCATTGATCGTCCCGCCTCAGCCTCCAGAGTGACCAGTACAATGGCAACCTCGACCCCAGACCCCCTGTTTAGATAGGTGAGGAGATGGGGTCTCCCTGCAGGGCCCAGGCTGGCTTGGGCTCCTGAGATCCAACCATTCTCCTGCCTTGATCTCCCAGAGTGCTGGGATTCCAGGCTTGTGCTGCCTTGCCAGGTCTTCTGGTTTATTTTTGATGAAGGATGAATGCCAGGCTTGGGGGCTTAGACTTGTTATCCCAGCACTTTGGAAGGACAGGCCAGTGACTGGCCCGAACCTATGGGCCAAGAAGCACCCAGGCAACATGGCAAGACCTCGTCTCAACTCTCCTTCCCAAATGATCCAGGCATGGTAGCATGCGCCTGTCATTCCGGATAGTCAGAAGGCCAGTAAAACGCTCACTGGAGCCTGGCGGGCTGAGGCTGTGGTGCCCAGGAGTGAGCCCCTGACCTAAAACCTGGGTGAAGGAGTAAGACTCCGACTCAAAGATAAAAAGGAAAAAAAGGAACAAAAGAAAAGCATACATTTGTGTATGGAGTTGGGATCGTTGTGAACAGACAGAGATCATTTGAGAAAGAGGCCCCAGGCCTGGGCCTAGAGTTCCCAAAAATGGATTGCAGACATTCAGGCTGTGGTTTTGGGAGGCTGAGGAGGGGGACTTCTGCAGCCCGGGAATTCGAGACCAGCCTGGGCCAAATAGCGAGACCTCATCACTCCTCAGAACACAAGCACTGGAGTCGCACATGGTGGCGCATGCAGTCACAGCTACACGGGATGCTGTGGC
>NW_007248135.1:0-8227 GCF_000164805.1 Carlito syrichta
AGCAATAGGCAGTGACATTTCCTTTATGTGAGGACTACCATTACCCAGATTCCTACTTCAAAAACATGATTCGTGGTTACATCTTAGGAAGATGGCCTGTAGTTTTTGGGATTGAAGAATCATTTAAGGACGTTTCCTTATACTTTCTTAGCAATATGACGTGTAGTTTCCTGTATATGACCACATCCATTACCCAGCTTCCTGCTTCACTCTGCAGGATGCTGAGACAGTTCCTGGTGACCGAGAATTCCAGTTTTTTGGATATCAAGAGAAAGACGTCCATAATGTTCTTTGGGAACTGGAACCCAAGATTCCTGGTTCCCCTAAACAAGACCCCCCAAAATGTGGAATATTCCAAACGCAAAACCCCAATTCCTACCTGCCAAGCCAAAAGAATTTTCTGTACTTTGAGGTCACCTGAATCGAGGAATTTTGTGCCAATATACCTTTTTATTCTGGGGAATATGATTATGGTCGTAGATGGTCCCTGGAAACAAAAGGATTTCTAGGACCAAATCCTTGATTACAACTAACAAGAGGACCAGAAATATCCTGAGGATCTCTAAGGAGAGATTTAGCATATCCACGGAGCAAGTAGCTCTGAAAATGTAGAGACCCAAAAGACCAGATTGCTCATTAAACCTTATCAAGAGGCCTTGTAGATTCCGGAAAATGAGGACTCCTAGACCCGGCTTTCCTTTTTATTCTCAGTAAGATGCCCTGATTTTTCCTGTCGATTTGGATTCCAAATTCAGTATGTCAAAAGACAGATGCCCAGAAATTTTCTAGGTTCGTGGATTCCATGATTCTTGGTTACCATTAAAAGTACGTAGTAATCATTGACAAGTGCAAAACATTTGTCCCCTCTCAAAATAAAAAGAGACACGGAAGGGGAAGGATTACAGGGTTCACCTTAAGAACAGCGTTACATCCAAATATGGCAACAAGATTCTTTTTGTCCTGTAATATGGCCTTAGTTGTTCTGAGGAACTTAACGGACCTGGAGTACCCAATACCATTTGCAACTTTTAAGAAGACCATAATGTTGCTGGAATCATGAAATGACCGATTGATAATTATCATAATGCTAAATTGCTATGAAACATTTGGGGAGTTCGAAGATCTATTTCTTGTTTGTCCCATAGCAGATGACCTGGGAATTTTTTGGATTGAGGACGCTTACAACAATGGTTCTTTATTCGTACTTAGTTGGAAGCCATGTTGTGTCCTGTATGTGAGGACTCTCTTTCCATTGAATCCTGTTTAGAAACCCTGATTCTTGTTTAGCCCTTAGTAAGAAGTCATGTAGATTTTTTGATAGAGGAACCATGGAAAACATATTTCTTCTCTTTTATTAACAAGAGGCCATGTAGGTTCCTGTATATGAGGATTGCTATTACCAACACTCATGCCTCGAATCCCTGATTCTTCTTTATCCGTCAGCAAGATGCCCTGTAGATTTTCAAATCTGATGTCTCGTATAATCCAGATTCATTATTTTTAGCAAAAACCATGCATGTTACCTGTATATGAGTACTCCTGTTCAGAGATACATGCATCGAAAGCTGGATTCTTGTTTAGATCTTAGGAAGACGCTGTATATTTTTTTGGAGATTTAGAAAACACGTCACACACATTCCTTATTCTTTCTTAGGAAAAGTCAGTGCATTTGTCTCTATATGAGCCTTTCATTTTCCTAGTTTATGCTTCAAAAACCCAAATTTGTGTTTAGCCCTTAGTAAGAAACCCTGAAGTTTTATTGGGATGGATGACACGTGTAAACCAGATTCCTTATTCTCCTTTAGCAATAGACAGTGCAGTTTCTTGTATATAATGACTCCCATTAGCCAGATTCCTACTCCCACAACCTGAATTTTGGTTATCGCTTAGCAAGACGTTCTGTAGGGTTTTGGGATGGAGGCCTCGTGAAACCAAGATTCCTTATTCTTCCGTAGCAACAGGTCATGTAATATTCTGTATATGAGGATACCCATTACTGAAATTCCTGCTTCATTCTCAGCATGACGTCAATATATTCCTGGTGACCTAGAATTTCAGTTGCTTGAATATCAAAAGAAAAACTCCCATAAAGTTAATGAGGAGTTGGAACCCAAGATTCCTGGTCCCTTTTCAAAAGACACACTACAAATGTGGCAACATAGAAGCCCAGATTGCTGATTAAACCATATCAAGAGTTTTTAGATTTAGGCGATAGAGAACTCCAAGAACCGGATTCCCTTTCCATTATCAGCAATATGCCCTGAATTCCCTGTCCATGTGGATTCCAAAACACTGTGTACAAAAATGCAGATGCCCTGATGTTTCCTAAGGACGTGGAATCCATGGATCCTGGTTACATTTTAATAATGCGTACTAAATATTTGGCAATTGCAAAAGCCTCGGCCCCTCTACAAATAAAGTACAAAAAGAAATTTGATTACCAAGTTCATCTTTAGACCAAATTTACATCCAAGTTCGACAGTATGATACTTTTTTTCTGGTAGTCTGGCCTTATTTGTCCCGAGGAACTTAAGGGATTTGTACTACCAGATACACTATTTCAACTCTTAAGAGGACCAGGATGTTGCTGGAGACCTGAAATGACTGATTCATAATACCCACAAGCCTAATATCTCTGAAACATGAGACGAGCTCGAAGCCTTGGTTCTTGTTTATGCCGTAGCAAGTCACCCTGAGAATTTTTCGGATTCTGGACTTGGGTATCACAGATTACTTCTTCTTCTTTACCGAGGGGCCATGTAATGTCCTGTATATGAGGACTCCGGTTCCCCAGATTCCTGTTTGAAAACCCTGATTCTTGTTTTGCCATTTGCATGATATCATGTAGATATTGTGACTGAGAAACAGTGTAAAAGAGGTTTCTTAGTTCTTCTTAGCTAGAGATCATGTAGTTTCTGCATATGAGGACTGCTATTACCTATATTCCCGCTACTAAACCCTGATTCTTGTTTAGACCACAGTAGATGACCTGTTGATTTTAAGGACTGAGGACAGCTATAACCCAGATTCTTTTTCTTCCTTGGCAAGGGGCTGTGTATTTTCCTGTATATTAAGATTCTATTTGATACATCCATCTGGCTTCAAAACTCTGATTTTTTAGAACTTTCCAAGATGTTCTGTAGAATTTTAAGATTGAGGACTCGTGTAACCCGGATTCCTTATTCTTTCTTAGTAAAAGATCATGTAGTTGCCTGTAAATAAGGACTCCATTTTCCAGATTCATCCTCGAAAACACCGTGATTCGTGTTTAGCCCAAAGTAAGATGACTTTAAGCTTTTTTTGGATAGAGGACCCGAGTAAAGCAGATTCCTTATTCTTACTTAGCAATAGACAGTGAAGTTTCCTTTATGTGAGGACTCAAATTATCCAGATTCCTACTTCAAAAACCTGATTCGTGATTATGTATAGGAAGACGGCCTGTAGTTTTTGGGATTGAGGACTCATAAGGAAGATTCCTTATACTTTCTTAGCAATATGACGTGTAGTTTCCTGTACATGACGACCTTTATTACCCAGCTTCCTGCTTCATTCTGCAGGATGCCGAGTCAGTTCCTGGTGACCAAGAAATACAGTTTTTTGGATATCAAGAGAAAGACGTCCATATTGTTCTTTGGGAACTCGAATTCAAGATTCCTGGTTCCCCTTTACAAGACCTCCCGAAAATGTGGAATATTCCAAACCCAAAACCCCAATTCCTACCTGCCCACCCACAAGAATTTTCTGTACTTTGAAGTCACCTGAATCGAGAAATTTTGTGCCAATATACTTTTTGAATCTGGGGAATATGATTATGGTTGTAGATGGTCCCTGGAAACAAAAGAATTTCTAGGGCCAAATCCAGGATTACAACTAACAAGAGGGCCAGAAAGATCCTGAGGATCTGTAATGACAGATTTACCGTATCCACGGAGCAAGTAGCTCTGAAAATGTAGGGACACAGAAGCCCAGATTGCTGATTAAACCTTATCAAGGGTTCCTGTAGAATCCGAAAAATAAGAACTCCTAGAACCGGATTTGCTTTTAATTCTCAGTAAGATGCCCTGATTTTTCCTGTTGATTTGGATTCCAAGTCCAGTATATCAAAAGGCAGATGCCCAGAAATTTCCTAGGTTCATGGATTCCATGATTCCCGGTTACCATTAAAAGTACGTAGTAAGCATTTGGCAAGTGCAAAACGCTTGTCCCTTCTCAAAAAAAAATCGAGACATGGAAGGGGAAGGATTACAGGGTTCACCTTAAGACCAGGGTCACATCCAAATATGGCAAGAAGATTCTTTTTGTCCTGGAATCTGGTCATAGTTATTCTGAGGAACCTAACGGACTTGGAGTGCACAACACGATTTAAAACTTTTAAGAGGACAGGAAGGTTGCTGGAGTCCTGAAATGACCGATTCATAACATTCGAATCCTAAATTCCTCTGAAACTTTTGGGGAGCTCGAATATCGGTTTCTTGTTTGTCCCATAGCAGACAACCTGGGAATTATTTTATTGAGGGAGCGTACAACAATGATTCTTTATTCATACTTAGCTGGAGGCCATGTAGTATCTTGTATGTGAGGATTCTCTTTCCCTTGATTCCTGTTTCATAACCCTGATACTTGTTTAGCCCTTAGAAGAAGTCTTGTAGATTTTTTGATAAAGGAAACGTGGAGAACAGATTTCTTCTCTTTTATTAGCAAGATTCCATGTAGTTTCCTGTATATGAGGATTGCTATTACCCACATTCATGTCTCGAATATCTGATTCTTCTTTAGCCGTCAGCTAGATGTCCCATAGTTTTCAGGGCTGAGGACTCTTATAACTCAGATTCCGTATTTTTAGCAACAGCCGTGCAGTTACCTGTATATGAGTACTCTTGTTCACAGATACATGCGTCAAAAGCTTGATTCTTGTTTAGATCTTAGGACGACGCCGTATTTTTTTTGGAGATTGAGAAAACATGTCACCCACATTCTGTATTCTTTCTTAGAAAAAGTCAGTGCATTTATCTGGATATGAGCATTTCATTTCCCTAGTTTATGCTTCAAAAACACAAATTCGTGTTTAACCCTTAGCAAGAAACCTTGAAGTTTTATTGGGATGGAGGACACGTGTAAGCCAGATTCCTTATTCTCCTTTAGCAATAGACAGCGCAGTTTCCTGTATATGAGGACTCCCATTATCCAGGTTCCTACTCCCAAAACCTGAATGGTGGTTATCTCTTAGAAAGACGGTCTGAAGGTTATTGGGATGGAGTCCTCGTGTAACCAAGCTTCCTTATTCTACCATAGCAACAGGTAGTGTAGTGATCTGTATATGACGATTCCCCTTATTGATATTCCTGCTTCATTCTCAGCAAGACGCCAAGATATTTCCTGGTGACCTAGAATTCCAGTTGCTTGGATATCAAGAGAAAGACTCCCATAATGTACATGAGGAATTGGAACCCAAGATTCCTGGTCCCTTTTCAAAGACACACTAAAATTGTGGCGACATAGCAGCCCAGATTGCTGATTAATCCTTATCAGAAGATTTTGTAATTTTAGGCGATAGAGAACTCCACGAACCGGATTCCCATTCCATTCTCAGCAAGATGCCCTAAGTTTCCCTGTCCATGTGATTTCCAAAACTCGGTGTACAAAAGTGCAGATGCGAAGATTTTTCCTAGGGCGTGGAATCCATGGATCCTGGTTACATTTTAATAATTCGTACTAAATATTTGGCAACTGCAAAGTCCTCGGCCCCTCTACAAATAAAGTACAAAAGGAATTTAAAGGATTACCAAGTTCATCTTAAGACCAAAGTGACATCCAAATACGGCAATATGATACTTTTTCCCCCAGGAATCTGGCCTTAATTATCACGAGGAACTTAAGGGATTTGTACTACCAGATAACTGATTACAACTCTCAAGAGGACCAGAATGTTTCTGGAGTCCTGAAATGACTGATTCATAGTACCCACAAGCCATATATCTCTGAAATATGAGACGAGCTTGAAGCTTGATTCTTGTTTATACCACATCAAGACGCCCTGAGAATTTGTCGGATTGTGGAATAGTGTATCACAGATTCCTTATTCTTCTTTACCGAGGGACCGTGTAATGTCCTGCATATGAGAACTCTCTTTCCCCAGAATCCTGTTTGGAAACCCTGATTCTTATTTTGCCATTACGAAGATGTCATGTATATATTGTGACGGAGGAACTGTGTAATAGAGGTTTCTTAGTTCTCCTTAGCTAGAGATCATGTAGATTCTGCCTATGAGGACTGATATTGCCTATGTTCCAGCTTGTAAACCCTGATTCTTGTTTAGCCCACAGCAGATAGCCTGTTGACTTTACGGACTGAGGACTGCTATATCCCCGATTATTTTTCTTCCTTGTCAAGGGGCTGTGTATTTTCCTGTATATTAGGACTCTCATTAGATACATCTTGCTTTGAAACTCTGATTCTATTTGAAAGTTTCCAAGATGTTCTGTAGATGTTTGGGATTGAGGACTCGTGTAACCCAGATTCTTTATACTTTCTTAGCAAAAGGTTATGGAGTTGCGTGTAAATAAGGACTCCCTTTTCCAATTCATGCTCGAAAACACCATGATTCGTGTTTGGTCCATAGGAAGATGACCTTAACTTTTTTTGGTATCGAGGACCTGAGTAACGCAGATTCCTTATTCTTACTTAGCAATAGGCAGTGACGTTTCCTTTATGTGAGCACTCCCTTTACCCAAATTCCTACTTCAAAAACCTGATTTGTGATTACGTCTTAGGAAGATGGCTTGTAGTTTTGGGGCTTGGGGACTCATATAAGGAAGATTCCTTATACTTATTTAGCAATATGACGAGTAGTTTCCTGTATATGACGACTTCCATTACCCAGCTTCCTGCTTCACTATGCAGGATGCCAAGACTGTTCCTGGTGACCGAGAATTCCCGTTTTTTGGATATCAAGAGAAAGACGTCCATATTTTTCTTTAGGAACTGGAATCCAAGATTCCTGGTTCCCCTTCGCAAGACATCCCGAAATGTGGAATATTCCGAACCCTAAAGTCCAATTCATACCTGCCCATACACAAGAATTTTCTGTATTTTGAGGTCACATGAATCAAGAAATTTTGTACCAATATACCTTTTGATTCTGGGGAATATAATTATGGTCGTAGATGGTCCCAGGAAACAAAAGAATTTCTAGGGCCAACCCCTTAATTACAACTAACAAGACGAACTAGAAAGATCCTGAGAATCTGTAATGACAGATTTAGTGTATCCAGGGTGCATGTAGTTCTGAAAAGACCGATTCATAATATCCGAATGCTAAATTGCTCTGAAACATTTGGGGAGCTCGAAGATCTGTTTCTTCTTTGTCCCATAGGAGACAACCAGGGAATTTTTTTGATTGAGGATGCGTACAACAATGATTTTTTATTCGTACATAGTTGGAAGTCATGTAGTGTCTTTTATCTGAGAACACTCTTTCCCTTGATTCCTGTTCGATACCCTGATTCTTGTTTAGCCCTTAGTAAGAAGTCATGTAGATATTTTGATAGAGGAAAACAGATTTCTTCTCTTTTATTAGTAAGAGGCCATGTACTTTCCTGTATTTGAGGATGGATATTACCCATATTCATGACTCGAATCCCTGATTCTTCTTTAGTCGTCAGCAAGATGCCCTGTAGATTTTCAAGACTGACGACTCATATAACCCAGATTCCTTATTTTTAGCAACAGCCATGCAGTTACCTGTATATGAGTGCTCCTGTTCACAGATACATGCGTCGAAAGCTTGATTCCTGTTTAGATCTTAGGTATATGCCGCATACTTTTTTGGAGATTGAGACAACATTTCAACCACATTCCTTATACTTTTGTAGGAAATGTCAGAGCATTAGCCTGTATATGAGGATTTCATTTCCCTAGTATATGCTTCTAAAACCCAAATTCGTGTTTAGCCCTTAGCAAGAAACCCTGGAGATTTATTGGAATGGAGGACACATGTAAACCAGATTCCTTATTCTGCTTTAGCAATAGACAGTGCATTTCCTGTATATAAGGACTCCCATTATCCAGATTCCTACTCCCAAAACCCGATTGGTGGTTATCTCTTAGCAAGATGGTGTGCAGGTTTTTGGCATGGAGGCCTCGTGTAACCAAGATTCCTTATTCTTCTGTAGCATCAGGTCGTGTAGTGTTCTGTATATGAGGACTCCCATTACTGAAATTCCTGCTT
>NW_007248136.1:0-2744 GCF_000164805.1 Carlito syrichta
CGGAACTTAAAGGATTTTTACTACCAGATAACCGATTACAACTGTCAAGAGGAACAGAATGTTGGTGGAGTACTCAAAGGGCTGCTTCATAATACCCACAATCTAAATATCTCTGAAACATGAGACGAGCTCGAAACCTTGATTCTTGTTTATACCGCAGCAAGACGTCCTGATAATTTTTCGGATTGTGGAGTAGTGTATCACAGATTCTTATTCTTCTTTACCGAGGGGCTGTGTAATATCTGGTATATGAGGACTCCCTTTCCCCAGAATCCTGTTTGCATATGAGGACTCCTATTACCTATGTTCCAGCTTCTAAACCCTGATTCTTTTTTAACCCATAGCAGATGGCATTTTGATTTTTAGGATTGAGGACTGCTATAATCCCGATTCTTTTTCTTCCTTGACAAGGGACTGTGTATTTTCCTGTATATTAAGACTCTCATTAGATATTGTAAAAAGGTTGCAAACCGAAATGAGGACAATAAAGTGTTACAGGACCTGTTGCTGCAAACAATCAATAAAGCTGAGTCTTTAATGAATGATTAGAGGATAGAGAACTTAGAAACATGGGTGTAGCCCATCCATGTGGGTGCCTTCTAGCTGTGGCAAGTGTATAGCCATTAAAACCCCAGTCACTAATATATAATTTTTCACCGGGTACAGGACAGTCCACCTTAGAGTTATAAGCACAGTCTCTCCATTTCGGGAAGCCAGCATCTCGCCGCATGAGTGACCAGTCCTTTTCCGTATCATCGAAGGCACAAGAACGTACGCTGAGAGGTGATGAAGCTCTGTCGCAGGGCTAGGGGCGGTTCCTCCAGGCAGTAACATCTCCAGTCGCCAACCGTCCTTGATATTGTCCTGATAAGGGCTTTCTGTACTCAGAGACTTAAAGGTAGACATTAAGCAAGAAGGCTGGTAATTATTAAAAGCAGAATTATTATAAAAACAAATAGGGAGGGAGTTGGAATGTCTTTCATAAGAAAAATTATGATTAGTAACAAGTTTGACTTGAGCACGAAATAAAGCAGGCTCTCCCCTTTTCCTGTAAGAAGACTTCCATTTTATCAGAGGTTTTATACTTTCTTCTGGATCTCAATGTCTAGTCATAGCTGAATAGCCTGAAGAGTCCAAATTTAAATGATCAATAACAAATAAAGTGTGATTCAAGATGTGGTGAGGAGAGCTATACTTGAACTCACCCTCTTATAACTTAATTGATTTTTTAAAGTTTGGTGAACTCTTTCAACTATGGCTTGACCTTGTGAATTGTAGGAAATTTCTGTGGAATGAGAAATATTAAATTAGGAGTAAAATTGCTGGAAAGATTTAGATGTATATGCAGGACCGTTGTTGGTTTTCAGTTGATCTGGCAAACCTAGCTGTGAAAAGCAAAAGAATAAATGTTGTACCACGTCCTTGTAGGCTTCTTCCAGTTTTTGCTGAAGCTAAAATAACATGAGAAAATGTATCTACAGTCATATGCAAATAAGACAATTATCCAAAGCTGGGAAAACGAGTTACATCCACTTGTCATAGTATGTTAGGTCTCAGTCCTTGAGAGTTGACTCCTCCTGGAGCTGGAAAAAAAGTTTTCGAACTCTCAGAGAGTAAACTGAATGTAAATTGTTTACAGTCCTCTGGGCTTAAAGGTATAGTAAAGAAACAATTCTGTAAATCAATAACTATAATATTAAAGTTAACAGGTATAGCAATCCAGGCTGTAACATTCCATGGCTCCCATAGTAGTGTTAATAGTTCTTAAATCCTGTAAAAGTCTCCATATACCAGATTTTTTCTTAATTGCAAAACTTAGGAGTGTTTTCAGGGCTAGTGGTTGCCATTCAGGGGGGCTAGCAGAACGCTCTATATGACCAAACTTTAATTGTTGTAAAACTAGTTTTTTGACTGCCTTAGCTTTTCTCAGGGCATGGGCTATTGTTCCAACCAAACCAGTGTTTCGACTTTCCAGGTAATAGGGTCTTGGGAACAATGGATTTAATACCAGCTTAATTTGTCTTTTCATTAACTTGGACAGGTTCCTGCATTACCTGTCGTCTTTGCCAAGTCCCTTAAAGGGATCATAGCCCATCCACAGTATTTGTGCTGAAGCTTTATCATTAGGGCTATATAAATGCTTGCTTATTTGAGCAAGAATATCTCTTCCCCATAACGTAAAGGGGATAGATGGAATAACTTATGAGCAAAAAGTTTTTGAAGTCTCATTTGTCTAATTTAAATTTTGAGAGCTATTGGCTACTGAGGGTACTCGGCCAATGCCTATGAGTCATAAAGGAGCTTTTTGAGTAAACCAAGAAGTAGGCCAATTTTCCCAGCAATACAGGAAACATTGGTTCCAGTGTCCAATAAGTCTTTAATCTTAACTCCTTGTATATATAGAAGGAATATTCCTTATAGTTCCTTAGCAATATGACGTGTAGTTTCCTGCATATGACAACTTCCATTACACAACTTCCTGCTTCACTCTACAGGATGCCGAGCCAGTTCCTGGTGACCGAAAATTCCAGTTTTCTCGATATCAAGAGAAAGATGTCCATATTTTTCTTTGGAAACAGAATCCATGATTCCTGGTTCGCCTTCACTAGACCTTCCCAAAATGTGGAATATTCCAAATCCAAAACGGCAATTCCTACCTGCCCAACCTCAAGAATTTTCTGTACATTGAGGTCACATGAATCGAGGAATTTTTTACCAATATACCTTTTGATTCTGGAGAATAT
>NW_007248136.1:3586-5121 GCF_000164805.1 Carlito syrichta
TCATTCATGCCTCGAATCCCTGATTCTTCTTTAACTCTCAGCAAGATGCCCTGTAGATTTTCAGGACTGAAGACGCTTATAACCCAGATTCCTCATTTTCAGCAACAGCCGTGCAGTTACCTGTATATGAGTACTCCTGTTCAGAGATACATGCATAAAACTTGATTTTTGTTTAGATCTAAGGAAGAAGTCGTATACTCTTTTGGAGATTGAGAAAACATGTCACCCACATTCCTTATACTTTCGTAGGAAATGTCAGTGCATTTGCCTGTATATGAGGATTTCATTTCCCTAGTTTATGCTTCAAAAATCCAAATTCGGGTTTAGCCCTTAGCAAGAAACCCTGAAGTTTTATTGGATGGAGGACACGTGTAAACCAGATTCCTTATTCTCCTTTAGCAATAGACAGTGCAGTTTCCTTTATATGAGGACTCCCATTATCCGGATTACTACTCCCAAACCTGAATGGTGGTTATCTCTTATCAAGAAGGTCTGTAGGTTTTTGGGATGGAGGCCTCATGTAACGAAGATTCCTTATTCCTCCATAGCAACAGGTAGTGTAGTGTTCTGTATATGAGGACTCCCATTACTGAAATTCCTGCTTCATTCTCAGCAAAACTTAAGATATTTCTTGGTGACCTAGAATTTCAGTTGCTTGGATATCAAGAGAAAAACTCCCATAAAGTTCTTGATGCATTGGAACCCAAGAATCCTGGTCCCTTTTCAAAAGACACAGTAAAAATGAGGCGACGTAGAAGTCTAGAATGGTGAGTAAACCATATCAAGAGACTTTGTAGATTTAGACGATACAGAACTCCAAGAACCGGATTACCTTTCCGTTTTCAGGAATATGCCCTGAATTTATCTGTCCATGTGGATTCCAAAACTCTGTGTACAAAATGCAGATGCCAAGGTGTTTCCTAGGGAAGTGGAATCCATGGATCCTGGTTACAGTTTAATAATACGTACTGCATATTTGGCAACTGTAAAATCCTCAGCCCCTCTACAAATAAAGAACAAACGGAAATTTAAGAATTACCAAGTTCATCTTAAGACCAAAGTTACATCCAAATACGGCAATATGATACTTTTTTTCCGGTAGTCTGGCCTTAATTGTCCTGAGGAACTTAAGGACTTTGTACTACCAGATAACCGATTACAACTCTCAAGAGGACCAGAATGTTGCTGGAGTCCTGAAATGACTGATTCATGATACCCACAAGCCAAATAGCTCTGAAACATGAGAGGAGCTGAAGTTTTGATTCTTGTTTATAATGCAGCAAGACACCCTGAGAATTTTTCGGATGGTGGACTAGTGTATCACAGATTCTATATTCTTCTTTACCGAGGGGCCATGTAATATCTGTATATGAGGACTCCCTTTCCCCAGAATCGTGTTTGGAAACCCTGATTCTTGTTTTGCCATTAGCAAGATGTCATGTAGATATTGTGATTGAAGAACCGTGTAAAAGAGGTTTCTTAGTTCTCCTTAGATAGAGATCATATAGATTCTGCATATGAGGACGGCTATTTCG
>NW_007248137.1:0-768 GCF_000164805.1 Carlito syrichta
CAAAGTACGAAAAAAGAATCAGTTTTGTAAGCGCCCTCAATCCAAAAAATTCCCAGGTTGTCTGCTATGGGACAAACAAGAAACAGATCTTCTAGCTCTCCAAATGTTTCAGAGCAATTTAGGATTCGGATTTTATGAATCGTCATTTCAGGACTCCAGCAACATTCTCGTCCTCTTAAAAGTTGTAAATGGTATTCGGCACTCCAAGTCCGATAGGTTCCTCAGAAAAACTAAGGCCAGATTCCAGGACAAAAAGAATCTTCTTGCCATATTTGGATGTAACTCTGATCTTAAGGTGGACCCTTTAATCCTTACCCTTCCATGTCTCATTTTCTTTTGAGATGGGACAAGTGTTTTGCAGTTACCAAATGATTACTAAGTACTTCTAATGGCACCAAGGAATCATGGAATCCACGAAACTAGGAAACTTCTGGGCTTCTGTCTTTTGATATATTGAATTTGGTTTCCCAAATCGACAGGAAAAATCAGGGCATCTTACTGAGAATTAAAAGGACATCTGGTTCTAGGACTTCTAATATTCCGGAATCTACAGGGCCTCTTGATAAGGTTTAATCAGCAATCTGGGCTTCTGTATCTCTATATATTCAGGGCTACCTACTCCGTGATAAAGCTAAATCTGTGATTACAGATCCGCAGGATCTTTCTGGTCCTCTTGTTAGTTGTAATCTAGGATTTGGCCCTAGAAATGCTTTTGTTTCCTGGGAACATCTACGACCATAATCATATTCCCCAGAATCAAAAAGAATA
>NW_007248137.1:1619-4069 GCF_000164805.1 Carlito syrichta
CGGAGTCCTCATATACAGGACATTACATGGCCCCTCGGCAAAGAAGAATAAGGAATCTGTTATACACTAGTCCACAATCTGAAAAATTCTCAGTGCGTCTTGCTACAGTATGAACAAGAATCAATTGTTCGATCTCGTCTCATGTTTCAGAGATATTTGGCTTATGGGTATTATGAATCAGTCATTTCAGGACTCCAGCAACATTCTGGTCCTCTTGAGAGTTGTAATCGGGTATCTGGTAGTTCACAACCCTTAAGTTCCTCAGGACAATAAGGCCAGATTCCCAGAAAAAAAGTATCATACTTCTGAATTTGGATGTAACTTAGGTCTTAAGATGAACTTGTTAATCCTTAAATTTCCGTTTGTACTTTATTTGTAGAGGGGCCGAGGGATTGCAGTTGCCAAATATTTAGTATGAATTATTAAAATGTAACCAGGATCCATCGATTCCAAGTCCCTAGGAACATCTAGGCATCTGCATTTTTGTACACAGCGTTTTGGAATCCCCATGGACAGGGAAATTCAGGGCATGTTGCTGAGAAAGGAAAGGGATTCCGGTTCTTGGAGTTCTCAATCGCCTAAATCTACAAAATCTCTTGATAAGGTTTAATCAGCAATCTGGGCTTCTCTGTCGCAATATTTTTAGTGTGTCTTTTGTAAAGGGACCAGGAATCTTAGGTTCCAATTCCTCAAGAACTTTATGGGAGTCTTTGTCTCGGTATCCAAGCAACTAGAATTCTAGGTCACCAGGAAATATCTAGGCGTCTTGCTGAGAATGAAGCAGGAATTTCAGTAATGGGAGTCCTCATAAACAGAACACTACACGACTTCTTGCTACAGAAGATAACGAATCTTGAATACACGAGTCCTACATTCCAAAAACCTACAAACCATCTTGGTAAGAGATAACCACCATTCAGGTTTGGGAGTAGGAATCTGGATAAAGGGAGTCCTCATATAAATGAAACTGCACTGTCTATTGCTAAAGGAGAATAAGGAATCTGGGTTACAGATGTCCTCCATCCCAATAAAAACTTCAGGGTTTCTTGCTAAGGGTTAAACACGAATTTGGGTTTTTCAAGCATAAACTAGGGAAATGAAATGCTCATATCAGACAAATGCACTGACTTTTCCTAAGACAGAATAAAGAATATGGGTGACAAGTTTTCTCAGTCTCGAAAATAATATACGGCGTCTTCCTAAGATGCAAACGAGAATCAGGCTTTCAACACATGTATCTGTGAACAGGAGTGCTCATATGCAGGTAACTGCATGACTGTTGCTAAAAATAAGAAATCTGGGTTATATGAGTCCTCAGTCCTGAAAATCTACAGGGCAACTTGCTGACGGCTAAAGAAGAATCAGGATTCGAGGCATGAATGTGGGGAATAGCAATCCTCATATACAGGAAACTACATGGCCTCTTGCTAATAAAAGAGAAAAAATCTGTTTTCCACGGTTCCTCTATGAAAAAATCTACAAGACTTCTTACTAAGGGCTAAACAAGTATCAGGGTTTCGAAACAGGAATCAAGGGAAAGAGAGTCCTCACATACAGGACACTACATGACCTCCAAGTAAGTATGAATAAAGAATCCTTGTACGTGCCCTCAATCCAGAAAATTCCCAGGTTGTCTGATATGGGACAAACAAGAAACAGATCTTCATGCTCCCCAAATGTTTCAGAGCAATTTAGCTTTTGGATGTTATGAATCGGTCATTTCAGGTCTCCAGCAACATTCTGATCCTCTTAAAAGTTGTAAATGGTATTGGGTACTCCAAGTCCGTTAGGTTCCTCAGAACAACTAAGGCCAGATTCCAGGACAAAAAGAATCCTCTTGCCATATTTGAATGTAACTCTGTTGTTAAGGTGAACCCTGTAATCCTTTCCCTTCCATGTTTCTTTTCATTTTGAGAAGAGACAAGGGTTTTGCACTTGCCAAATGTTTACTACGTACTTTTAATGGCAACCGGGAATCATGGAATCCATGAAACTACGAAACTTCTGGGAATCTGTCTTTTGATATACTGAATTTGAAATCCAAAAGTACAGGAAAAATCAGGGCATCTTACTGAGAATCAAAAGGAAATCCAGTTCTATGAGTTCTCATTTTCCGGAATCTACAGGGCCTCTTGATAAGGTTTAATCAGCAATCTGGGCTTCTGGGTCTCTACATTTTCAGGGCTACTTGCTCCGTGGATACGCTAAATCTGTCATTACAAATCCTCATGGTTTTTTAGTCCTCTTGTTAGGTGTAATCAAGTATTTGACCCTAGAAATCCTTTTGTTTCCTGGGACCATCTATAACCGTTATCATATTCCCCAGAATCAAAAGAAATATTGGTACAAAATTCCTCGATTCAGGTGACCTCAGAGTACAGATAATTCTTGTGGGTGGACAGGTAGTAATTGGGGTTTTGGGTTTGGAATATTTCACATTTTGGGGAGGT
>NW_007248138.1:0-3769 GCF_000164805.1 Carlito syrichta
TACGAGCCCGTCATTTCAGGACTCCAGCAACATCTGGACCTCTGAAAGTCTAAACGGGTATTGGGCACTCCAAGGCCCGTTAGGTACTACGGAAAACTAAGGCCCAGATTCAGGACAAAAAGAATCTTCTAGCCATATTTGGATGCAACTCTGGTCTTAAGGTGAACCCTGTATTCCTTCCCTTTCCGTGTCTCTTGTTATTTTGAGAGGGGACAAGGATTTTGCAGTTGTCAAATGTTTAGTAAGTATTTTTAAAGGTAACAAGGAATCATAGATTCCACATCCGTAGGATATTTCTGGGCATCTGTCTTTGTATACAGAGTTTGGAATCCACATCGACAGGGAAAATCAGGACCTCTTGCTGAGAACGAAAAGGAAATTCGGTTCTAGGAGTTCTCATTAACTGGACCTACAGGGCTTCTTGATAAGGTTTAATCAGCAATCTGGTCTTCTGGGTCCCCACCTTTTTCAGAGGTGCTTGCTCCGTGGATACACTAAATCTGTCAGTACAGATCCACAGGAACTTTCTGGTTCTCTTGTTAGTTGTAATCAAGGATCTGGCCCTACAAATCCTTTTGTGTCCTAGGAACATCTACAACCATAATCAAGTCCCCATAATAAAAAAGCATATTGGTACAAAATCCCTCGATTCAGGTGACCTCAAACTACAGAAAATTCTTGTGGGCAGCCAGGATGGAAATGGCATGTTGGGTTTTGAACATTCCACATATTAGGGAGGTCTTGTGAGGGGAACCAGGAATCTTTGATTCCATTTCCCAAAGCACATTATGGGCATCTTTCTCTAGATATCCATACAACTGGAATTCTCGGTAACCAGGAAATGTCTCGGCATCCTGCAGAGTGAAGCAGGAGCTGGGTAATGGGAGTCGTCATATTCAAGAAACTACACGTCATATTGCTAAGGAAGTATAAGGAATCTTGGTTACGTGTGTCCTCAATCCCAAAAACTACAGGCCATCTTCCTAAGAGGTAACCACAAATCAGGTTTTTGAAGAAGGAATCTGGGTAATGGGAGTCCTCACATACGGGAATCTTCACTGCCTATAGCTAAGTAAGAATAAGGAATCTGCGTTACTCATGTCCTCAATCACCAAAAAACTTCAGGTCTTCTTGCTATGGGCTAAACACGAATCTGGGAGATTTAACCATGAACCTTTAGAAATGGAGTCCATATATACAGGCAACTACATGACTTTTGCTAAGAAAGAATAAGGAATCCGGGTTACACAAGTCCTCAATCCCCAAAATCTACATGGCATCTTGGAAAGGGCTAAAAAAGAATCAGAGTTTTGAAGCAGGATCTATGTAATGAGAGTCCTATTATACAGGAAAATACACAGCCCCTTGCCAAGGAAGAAAAAGACTCGGGATTATAGCACTCTTCCGTCCTAAAAATGAACAGATCATCTGCTGTGGCTAAACAAGAATCAGAGTTTAGAAGCTGCAACATAGGTAATTCCTCATATACAGTATCTACAGGAACTGTCTCTAAGGAGAAATAAGACACATGTTTTTCATGGTTCTTCTATCAAAAAATCTACATGGCGTCTTACTAAGGGCTAAACAAGCATCAGGGTTTTGAAAAAGGAGACTAGGGAAAGAGAGTCCAGGTATACAGGACACTACATGGCCTCTAACAAACTAAGAATAAAGAATCTTTGTTGTACGAGACCTCAATCCAAAAAATTCCCGGTGTGTCTACTATGAAACAAACAAGAAACAGGGATTCGAGCTCCCCAAAAGTTTTGGAGCAATTTAGCATGCGGATATTACAAATCGGTCATTTCAGGACTCCAGCAACATTCTGGTCCTCTTGAAAGTTGTAAACGGGTATCGGGCACTCCAAGTCACTTAAGTTCCACGGAACAACTAGGGCCAGATTACAGGACAAAAAGAATCGTATTGCCATATTTGGATGTAAGTATGGTCTTAAGGTGAACCCTGTAATCCTTCACCTTCCGTTTCTCTTTTTATTTTGAGAGGGGTGAAGGGTTTTGCAGTTGCAAATTTTTAGTACCTATTTTGAAAGGTAACCAAAAATCTTGGATTCCACATCCCTAGGAAACTTCTGGGCATCTGTCTTTTTGTACACAGAGTTTGGTATCCACATCGACAGGTAAAATCAGGGCATCTTGCTGTGAACGAAAAGGAAATCCACAGGGCCTGTTGATAAGGTTTAATCAGCAATCTGAGCTTCTGGGTCCCTACATTTTTCAGAGCTAAATGATCTGTGGATACGCTAAATCAGTCATTACAGATACACAGAAATTTCTGGTCCTCTTCTTAGTTGTAATCAAGGATCTGGACCACAAACCCTTTTGTGTCCTAGGAACATCTACGACCATAATCATGTTCCCCAGAAACAAAAGGCATATTGAAACAAAATCCCTCGATTCAGATGACCTCAAAATACAGAAATTCTTGTGGGTGGGCAAGTCGGAATTGGGATTTTGGGTTTTGAAGATTAAACATTTTGGGGATGTCTTGTGACGGGGAAGAAGGAATCTTGGATTCCAGTTCCCAAAGAACATTATGGGTGTCTTTCTGTTGATATCCAAACAATTAGAATTCTCGGTCACCAGGAAATGTCTCAGCATCCTGCAGAGTGAAGCAGGAAGCTGGGTAATGAGAGTCGTCATATACAGGAAACTACACGTCATATTGCTAAGGAAGTATAAGGAATCTTAGTTACATGAATCCTCAATCCCAAAAATTGCAGTCCGTCTTCCTAAGAGGTAACCACGAATCAGGTTTTTGAATTCAGAATCTGGGTAATGAGAGTCCTCACATACAGGAAACCTCACTGCCTATGGCTAAGTAAGAATAAGGAATCTGCATTACTCATGTCCTCTATTCCAAAAAAGCATCAAGTTGTCTTGCTATGGGCGAAACACGAATCAGGTTGTTTTTGAACATGGATATGGGGAAATGAAGTCCTTATATAGAGGCAACTACATGATCTTTTGCTAAGAAAGAATAAGGAATCTGGGTTACCCGAATCCTCAATCCCAAATATCTACAGGGTATCTTGGAAAGGGCTAAAAAGAATCACAATTTCAAAGCAGGATCTATGTAATGAGAGTCCTAATATACAGGAAAATACACGTTCCCTTGCCAAGGAAGAAAAACAATCGGGGTTATATCAGTCCTCAGTCCTAAAAATCAATAGGCCATCTGCTGTTTGCTAAACAAGAATCAGAGTTTAGAAGCTGCAGTGTAGGAAATAGCAGTTCTTATACACAGAATCTACACGATCTCTTGCTAAGGAAAAATAAGAGACCTGATTTCCACGGTTCCTCCCTCACAATATCCACATGACATCTGGCTAAGATCTAAACAAGAATCAGGTTTTCCAAACAGGATTCTGGGGAAAGGGAGTCTTCATATACAGGACACAACACGGCTCCTCACTAAGGAAGAATAAGGAATCTGTGATACACTAGTCCGCAATCCGAAAAATTCTCAGGGTGCCTTGCTACAGGATAAACAAGAATCCGGGCTTCGAGCTCGTCTCATATTTCAGAGATATTTGGTTTTTGAGTATTATGAATCAGTCGTATCAGGACTCCAGCAACATTCTTGTCCTTTTGTGTTGTAAACGGGTATCTGGTAGTACAAGTCCCTTAGCTTACTTGGGACAACTAAGGCCAGATTCCCGTAACAAAAGGATCTTCTTGCCGTATTTGGATGTAACTCTGGTCTTAAGATGAACTTGGGAAATCCTTAAATTTCCGTTTGTACTTTTATT
>NW_007248138.1:4944-6257 GCF_000164805.1 Carlito syrichta
TAAGTCCGGTAGGTTACTCGGACAAAACTAAGACCAGTTTCCAGGACAAATAGAATTTTCTTGCCATATTTGGATGTAACTCTGGTCTTAAGGTGAACCGTCTAATCCTTCACCTTCCATTTTTCTTTTTATGTAGAGAGGGGACAAGGGTTTTCCAGATGCCTAATGTTTAGTACGTGTTTTTAAAGGTAGCCAGGTATCATGGATTCCACGTCTCTAGGAAACTTCTGGGCATCTCTCTTTTTGTATACAGAGTTTTTTATCTACATCGACAGAGAACGTCATGACATCTTGCTGAGAACAAAAAGGAAATCCGGTTCTAGGAGTTCTCATTAACCGCAATCTACAGGGCCGCTTGATAAGGTTTAATCAGCAATCTGGGCTTCTGGATCCCTACATTTTTCAGAGCTATTTGCTCCATGGACACGCTAAATCTGTCACTAAAAAATCACAGAAACTTTCTGGTCCTCTTGTTAGCTGTAATCAAGGATCTGGCCCTACAAATACTTTCGTGTCCTAGGAACATCTACGACCATAATCATGTTCCCCAGAATGAAAAGTCATATTGGTACAAAATCCCTCGATTCAGGTGACCTCAATCTACAGAAAATTCTTGTGGGCAGGCAGGTCAGAATTGGGATGCTGGGTTTTGAAGATTCCACATTTTGGGGAGGTTTTGTGAAGGGGAAGCAGGAATCGTGGATTCCAGTGCCCAAAGTAAATTATAGGTGTCTCTCTCGTGATATCCAAACAACTGGATGCTCAGTCTCCAGGAACTGTCTCGGCATCCTGCAGAGTGAAGAAGGAAGCTGGGTAATGGGAGTCATCATATACAGGAAACTACACGTCATATTGTTAAGGAAGTATAAGGAATCTTGGTTACATGAGTCCTCAATCCCAAAAACTACAGGCCTTCTTCCTAAGAGGTAAACACAAATCAAGTTTTTGAAGTCGAAATCTGAGTAATAGGAGTCCTAACATACAGGAAACTTCACTGCCTATTGCTAAGTAAGAATAAGGAGTCTGTGTTACTCATGTCCTCAATCCCCAAAAAATTTCAGATCGTCTTGCTATGGGCTAAACAGGAAACAGTGTGTTTTCGAGCATGAATCTGGGAAATGGAGTCCTTATAAACAGGTAACTACATGACCTTTTGCTAAGAAAGAATAAGTAATCCTGGTTACACGAGTCCTCAATACCAAAAATCTATAAGGCATCTTGGAAAGGGCTAAAAACGAATCAGAGTTTCGAAGCAGGATCTATGTAATGAGAGTCCTAATATACAGGAAAATACACGGCCCCTTGTGAAGAAA
>NW_007248139.1:0-38308 GCF_000164805.1 Carlito syrichta
TTAACAAAAATCCTTAATACAAAGCAGTGTTATTAACTGTAGTCCTCAAATTGTACATTATATCTCTAGACTTGTCAATTCCACTCATCTATTACTTTGACCTACAGAGGTTAAAAAAGTGACATCATGCAATGTTTCTGTGTCTGGCTTATTCTACTTAATAATGTTGTGTTTTAAAATTTCGTCTTCAATCTTACTTTAGTAAGTAGTTCCAACAATTTATGTGGGGGACCAGCCCCTGCAGAGAGATTTTAAGGAGTCTCTGGAAGGTATGACGGCGTCAGCGATTATTCTGGAGAAATAAAGAGAAAGAAAGAGACTGGACTCCTGTCTAGTGCAGAAGCCGTTTAATGGGACAAACCATAAGTCTTTTATCCCAAATTTTCACAGGTTAAATTACAAGACTTTCACGTGAACACAAAGCCAGGTGGATGAGGGACGTCCCCCACCCACCAGGTGTTTCCTCAGGCATAAGGAAGGACAATCCCAATTAAATCACAAGACTTTTACATGAACACAAAGCCAGGTGGATGAGGGACGTCCCCCACCCACCAGGTGTTTCCTCAGGCATGAAGAAGGGCAGTCCCAATTAAATCACAAGACTTTTACATGAACACAAAGCTAGGTGGATGAGGGGCATCCCCCACCCACTGGGCATTTCCTCAAGCATGAGGAAAGATGATCCCCAAATTATCTCACTGTTCCTCACGCTTGGTTAATGTTCCTCAGAAGCAATACAACAATTCTAACATTATAATATTCTAATAATCAATAACTTTTAAAATTTATGCATACACAACACCTAATGACTAACTTAAATCCTAATTCCTTTCTATTCTGTGCTAATTCTACCTACACTATAAAAACTCTTAATTATAGCTTAAACCAGTTTAAAAGAATGCAGCCCAGTCCAAAGTACGCACTGGGCCCTTAGGAGTGTGACCCAGCCCAAACTTCATGCTGGGCCATTTCTAGTACCTCTAGATAATCATCTATACCATCTAAAGCTGAAAGCAGCTCTCCATATGTATAACTAATTCTACAAATATACTTTTATATCTTATAAAGAAGCTTGTATCATATATAAGGCTCCCAAATGTGACCTGAGTTTGAACCGTAATTGATTGATAGGCCAAAACCACAGTCTGTGAGAAACGGGAACAATGGATCCCTAGAGTTAACCATGCCTGTTGTACTCTCGAAGTTTCAAGCTTAGATCATCAAAGTCCCTGCTAGTGAGCCGTGTCAAACAGCAAAAAAGGGAAAAGGAAATGGGCCATCAGCTCCTGAACTCATCCTAGTGGTCTCAGGGTCCGCAGCCCACCTGGATCTCTAACACTCAGGTGGACCTCCATAGCCGGCTCCCAACAAATTTATCCTGCACAGTTGTATTTAATTAATTTTTTTATTTGAAGAAATAGATCAATTCTGGATGCATGTGATTTTATATATGAGACTGCTTTTGATGGAAAATAAAATTTAAAATGTTATGTCAATCTTTGTAAAGTCTTTGGAAATATTTTACAGATATGCAAAATTGTCACCTACTTTTTTTAATATATTGTTCAATTATGTAATCATATCATATAACATTATTTTTTCAAATGTATAACCACTCTTTTGCCTTTTGCTCTTTTTTTTTTTTGAGTTGGAGTCTCACTCTGTCACCCAGACTGGAGTGCAGTGGCCGCTCCCAGACACTGCAGCCTCAACCTGCTGGGCTCTGGCGATCCTTCCGCCTCAGCCTTCTGAGTAGCCAGAATTACAGGCACACAGTACCACGTCCAGCTAATATTTTTATTTTACTGTAGAGATGAGGTCTTGCCTGCCCAGGTGGGTCTTGAACCCACGGGCTCAGGCAATCCACTCACCTCAGCTTCCCAAAGACACAGGATTATAGACTGAGTCACTGAGCCTGGCTTACCTTTTGCTCTTATATTTGCCAATTATATGTTACATTTTCTTCCTTTCATGAAATTAGCAAGATCATATTAAAGAGATCAAATAAGCAGATTTGAATATTCAACTCACCTCTTTAATCTCTAAAGAGTTTATTCTGTTCTTCAAATTTTCTTGAAAAAACATTTTCCCATTGATAATTATCATAAGTAAACATGCAGTAAACATCATTTATGATAAACCACCATGTATAAAAATGAGTAATGCCTCTCAAACTGAATTTATTTTTCTAATTGCCAGCCAGTTCTGCAAAAATATAAAAAATAATGATATTAGGTTGGGCTCGGTGACTCAGCCTGTAATCCTAGCACTTCGGGAGGCTGAGGCATGTGGATTGACTGAGTCTGTAGGTTCAAGATCAGACCGGGCAACTAGGCAAGACCTCGTCTCTACAATAAATCAAATATTCACTGGGCATAGTAGCATGTGCCTATAGTTCTTGCTACTTGGAAAGCTGAGGCAGAAGGATCGCTGGAGCCCAGCAGGTCGACACTGGGGTGGGTCGTGAGAATGCCCTGCACTCCAGCCTGGGCGACAAGTGAGATTCCAACTCAAAAAATAAAAATAAAAAAATAATGACATTACTAGTTATGGTGAGATGATAAAACTGGTAAACTAATACGTCCTTGGAAACTATGCTGATTGATATAATCCTTGGAAAGTCATTCAGCAATATATTTTTAAAATCAGTCACAGTATTCTTGATTCAATTCAAACTGAGTTTTCAATTGTCCTTTGATATATCACATTTTTCACTACATCACTCAGCATGTTGTTTAATTTAACTGATTTTGTCTTTCGTCTCTAGATTTTTCTACACAAAAAAAGCAGTGTGTTGAATTACATTTTAGCATAAATGTAATTTAGTGTTCCCTCAGAGAATATTAGAACTGAATCTAGTTTTTCAAATTTTGTTTTCAAGCAGCTCTATTTGTGAGAATCAATATTTATGACCTTTATTTTTTTCCTAGAGGTCTTCCATAGAGCAATGAGCTCTTTATTTTATATATATATATTTTAAAACTAATTCTACCTTTCAATTCCTATGTGAGTCTGTCAGACTAATCTATAAATTTGATACATTATGAGACTCTAGTAATCTTACTTTTCAAAATTCTGAAGTATCGTTTCATTTATTATCCTAGGAATTATTTGCAATTATTCAACAACAATTTTCCCATCTATGCTAAAGAAAGATTAAGATGATAAGAAATGGAAAATGATAGAATCACCTAAAAAGAAGATGCCATAGTAAAATAAGCCATCATCCTTCAGTGCTCTTATTGTATTGCCCAAAGTACTACTCTGTCTTCTGAGAAGGCCTATGACAGGAGGCAGAATCTGGGATGTCTATTTTTGACTTTCATTTTATTCTCATAATGGTAAAGAGAAAAAGAAAAACATTGAGAGAGACACATATGCCCCAATTATTAGAATCAGATAGAAAAGAGACAGAGAACAACATCTCTTCACTGATGACTATGGTGAAATTGATCATTTCATTGAAACTCAGATGATGAATTTTCTCAAATTGAATAATTTATGAGAAAACAATCTACTTATAAGGAATAAACGGAAAACAAGGTATTCTCAGGCAATTTGTCATTCAACAGGAATGGCTTTATGAAACATTTTACAAGAACCCAGACCATCCAATTTTGCTAACAGGATGTATGGCAGTATTATTGTATCTTATTTCTAATAAAGTTATCTGAAATGTCAATATGTCTATATTTTTATTTCTATAAATTATTTATAAAATGATTTATATGTTATACATGAATATGTTTAATGCATATTTATGTATAAAGAGACTTTTTTACATTTATAAAATGTAAAACATGTATAAAAATGATGATTTTACCTCACTGGTAAAGGTAATAAATGTTTTTCCTGATATACTGAGGGTCATTCAGGATAATAATCCAGAATGTTTTTCTGTCATTTTGGTTCTGAAATGAAAACTAACTCTTACTCAAATCTTAAACGCCAAATCGTATTTGTTAATATTGTAATCCTTCATAGTTAACATATTTCAGAGCTGGTTGTGTTTGTAATCAATTAAGCTGCGCCAAACAATTTTCTGACCAGGCGTGGTGGCTCAAGCCTGTAATCCCAGCACTTTGGGAGGCTGAGGTGAGAGGATTGTCTGAGTCCACGAGTTCGAGAACACCCTGGGTGACTTGGCAAGACCTCATCTCTACAATAAGTCAAAAAATAAGCCAGGCATGATGGCGCGTGCCTGTAGTTCCAGCTACTTGGAAGGCTGAGGTGGAAGGATCACCTGAGCCCAGCAGGTCGAAGATGCAGTGGACGTGAGCGTACCACTGCACTCCAGCTTGGGTGATGGAGTGAGACTATGACTCAAAATAAATAAAATAATAATAATAATAATAATTTTCCATATCACTATTTTGCTCAAATAAAACATATACTGAACAAACTTCTGTATTAATAATATTTATACTTTCAAGTTGCCATAAAAAATTCTAGCTTTATTTGTTCCATACATTTGTCTTCCATAATATTAACCCATTCCTACATATGTATAGTATCACTGTAAAGCTGTATTTGAGCTACCTTCTTTGTCCCAATCTACCAAATGTTCCAAAGCAAATATATTTGATAAAGTCTTTCACTAAGATTTTAGCAATATTTGAACAGTTGTACTTTATGAAAGTCCTGTAAACCATTATGTTTATATCTCAAATGTTGAACATCTGCTTCAGTCTTATTTTAACTTATTGCTCTTTCTTTAAAAGATTAACTTGTAAATGCCACTTAGGCTGTGAAAGTTTTGTTGGTTTCTCCACATAATATAGTGTGGGTTTGCTCTTCACCATTCAATAATGACTATAAAACTCAATTCAATATATGAGAGGTCATATGTTCAAGTACACCAGAAGAAATCTCATGATCTTCATGTCTTCTCAATTATTTTCATTGTCATCATTTGGATTATTAATACAGTCACTTTAAAGCATGGATCTCTTTTTTCATCTAATGAAGCCCTGTGAAGCTTATTTCATCCACAGTAAATTATGATTAGAACTAAATAAATAATGCATACTTCAGTCCTGGTTTTTATTTCAACACTCCAATAAAAGAGACCAGTTCCTTGGATTGGCTGACTCTAAGGCTGAGCAGGAAATATATATATGATGAGCTTGGAGCATAATTGTAGTTCCAGAAAGAAAGGAGGTGCTCTAAAAAAAAAAGTCTATTAGGGGGTGTGTCAAAGAGAAAGGGTAGCCAATTCAAAGAACTCCCAATGATCAGAGCTGGAACAATTTTAACAGCAAAATAGATATCACTGCAGAGGATCATCAACCATAATATAAAATAAATATCAATGATCCATAGATAAGTATCCATCAATGTGAGGTGATATAAACAAATATTTAGAAAAATAAATGGACAAGTTTCCTATACAGAAGAATTTCAAATAATTTATGTAGCTAACTTCCACTAAGAGGTGAATAATGTCTCTACCTTTAAATGTACGCTACATATAATGACTTCTTTTCAAATTATTGTATTAAAAGGGAGTAAATGAGAAGTAGCTCCATTATTTATGTTTGGCTATTGACAACTTTTAAGCCTTATCATGTCCTCTGTCCCTTGTGTCCATATATAGACAAGCTGGTAAGAAAGGCTGGGTGCTGCCTCCTTTGGTGCAGGTAGAAGATTTAGACCATGCAAAACCCTACTGTGCATGGTACTACTCATCTTGGCCTCACTTCTAACCACAATAAAAACCCTAACCAGTCTCCTTTCTTTGTTCTCTCAAACCATTTTTATCTGACTTGATTCACCTTCTCTGTTCTCCTCAGAAAACTCAGTTGTGTCATAAAACTTTTCATACCCGCTTAGGGTGTATGTTGTGTTATCAATCTAGATATCGAAAATAAATTTGGGAAGGATGTGATCATAAGGGTGAGGTGCAATTTTACAGTGGAAAAACCTAACAAATTCTATATCAGTCTGGGAATGAAAGTTACCATCAATAGACAAGGCATGTGTACAGCATGTACCCTTCATATGAAGCGATCTAGAAGTACATATATGACAGAAACATCAGGGAGATATTTTTAGTTGTAGGAACTTGCCTGAAAACTGGAATTTGCTTTTTGAGCAGCCTCTAGACTAAAGGGCAAAAGGTACCATTGAACAGTTGAGGAAAGATAGAAAAAAAAATACAGAGCTGGTTTTCTGGTGGAGTCTGTGTTCATGGCAATCTTTTTTTTTTTTTTTTTTTAAGATGTGGGGTGCAGTTCAGGATTTAGGTATATAAGTGGTTGTCATTTTTAGGTGAAGTTTGGTCCTATTTTTGGTCCTCACTTCGCCTGGTTTGGGATCAGATACCCTTATTGATGTTATGCTCCCCACCCCCTACCTCACAGTGTCCCGCTACTACCAATCCCTTTCTAATAGTATTATGATAAATGTTCAGGGTCTACTTATGAGTGAAAACATGTGGTACTCAGTTCTTTGTTTCTGTGATAGGTCACCGAGTATGAGAGACTTTTAAAGTACTTGCAGTTACTGTGTACACGGGAATCTATGTCTTAGAACAAGATTAGGTATGAAAGATGCAAAAAAGAATTTTTTTTAAAAAGTAGTGAAATTGTCCTCAGAGTCTTCCTTCTGCCTTCACTTCCTCACTGCTGTCCCAGCAAGACTCCAGGTATCAGCACAGAGATTAGGACCTGAGTAAGTGTTATAATGTGTTAATTCCCTTGCCTTAGGGGGAATCCTACGAAATGGCCAAGGAATGGTGGATCCGTGTGTTGTGAATACATTTTCACTTTTCTTTAATCTGGTATTGTATCTTTAAAAATAGGACTGAACTGCTATTGTGCTGCTCCAGAGAGTTGAACACAATGGAAAAATCGTTTGGACACACAATTGGTCATTTTGTGTAATGCAAAAACAAAACAAAAGGCCCCTTTCATTCTATTTTTGAATTTGAGCAATTCATTGCTCACTGGCAGTCTGAAAAATAGTTTCAAAAGTTTTAGGAACACCACATATTATATACATCACCGGAATAAATATTACTTTCATGTACAAAGGTTTCTAAGCTACTGATGGATTACCTAATTGTGCAAATCATCTGAGGAAAAAAAAAGAGTAAGCTGTTTTGAGCACACTGAGCACTTGCATTTATTCTGATTGTGATTTATGACATAGGATGTGAAGGTTAAAAAGAAGGCTATTATCCTGGTTGGAGTCTCAATTTTTTTTTAACACTTTGAAAAATCTGATTCCTTTCAGATAAAAGGCATCTTGGTGGATTTCCACTAAATTTGTGAAATTAATCAGGTTAATGGTTCAAACCAGAGCAGAAAGGCAGAAAAATTTTCTGAAAACTCAGGTGTCCTGGACCTTGGTGAATGAATACTGAGTACCCACGCACAGAGTGGCCTGACACCTCTCCGCACAGCTCTGGGTCTGCTTAATTCGATATCGTAAGCATGACACAAATCCATTATTTCTCAATTGCCTACGATGAGTTATCATTCCCTGGCTCCACTAGCGCTGTTTTCTCCCTGGAGTCATCCACGCCCGCCTTATGCGTCACGCAAATCGCAGGAACCGGGAACCGGGCGCCCACCCCCAGCATTCAGATGGCGATGATGTGCTCTCACACCCTTTAAAGGGATTTTCTCTGCGCAGGAGGGAACAGACTTTATAGGAGCCTCCTTGTTGAAAAAGAGAAGCCCCTCTGATCTCCCTGGCAGCAGCTCCCGCTCTTGCTCTTGTTCAAGGCGCTGCTTTTTGTCTTTGCACCAGCTCCCCCAAGCCTCTCCGGCAGGGGACACATTTGATATTTGCACCCTGGTCACAAATCAGCACGGCTCTTCGTGCCCTTGTGTCGCTGGGTTTGGAGACCGGAAGCTGCCAGACGCGCTGGAGAGTCTCTCAGGATGCAGAAGCTTCCTCTCCTGATTTTGGTGTCGGGCGTGGTGGGGGAGGGATAATTTTTCTTGCTGCCGGTGAAAGCCTTTTGCCCGCCCTCGCACCTGCAATTTGTTTTGTGATTTGTGATTACAATATTAAAGTTTACATCCATCTCACCCAAAATGTATGGTTTAATCTCACCTCCCCTTCCACTCTTCTGCTGTCTCTATCAGTCCTCATTGCTATACGGCGAGTTGATGACCGGACACTCAGTGTGGCCAAGGCAATCAAGGAGTTTGTCATTAACAAGGGAATTCATGGGAATGTTTTCCAGGTAACTTTTTCCTGGGAGAATGAGCTTAGTAAGGGTGCATAAGAGGACCAGAAATCTACCAGGTCACTGGAAACTGAGAAGTGATCTTGAATTTCTTGCAGCCAGTAGTTATTTCAGTATACAAAGACACAACTCTCAAGATGCCCAGTAGAGACATCTTCTTATGGGGTGCCTCTTCTGTTAATGAGAGATCCACAACTTTGAGAGTGCAGACCGAGCTAATGGAGGCATGCGTAATGGCTTATACAGAAATTAAGTTACAGTAATGCACTAATAGTTGTCGAGAGTTGTGGAAGCAGTAATAGTTCCCTGAGGACTCTTACAGGTTGCAAAGGTAATTAAAGCCTCCTCTTAAAGACAAAAACCGTAATAGCAACCAAACAATCTCAACCACATGACATTGACTATATTTATTGCTTATCAAAGTATTTTTATAATCTCAGTAGATGATTTTAAGGTATCTTTTACATAATGTAAAATTCATAAATCTTAGTATATAAAACAAAATGACTTTTTGCATATGTATATACCACAAAACTGTTATACATAACTAACATACAACATATCCATTATCTCTGATGGTGCTGTCATACTCTCTGTCAGTCATCCTCCCAGAAGTAAGCACTATTTTGAATTCTATCATCATCTAATAGCTTTCTTTAAATGGAATCGTGTAATAGCTTTTCTTTTGTTTCTTTGTGTGTTTGTTGTTTAACTATACCACAATTGATTGATTCCACTTCCTTTTAATGGTAACAGTGAACTTGCTGAATTATAAGGTAGGCAGATACTTAATTTTTCAGTAGAAATGGCCAAGCAGTTTTCATAGTCTTTGAGTTATCTCACTGATAATGTACGAAAGTTCCAGTTCCTCTATCTCTTTAACAAAACTTGGTATTGTCATTTATTTTATTTTATTTTATTTTTATGGGTAACTAACTGAATAACATATTCAATTTAATTTTTCATTAGAAAATATTAATGATGCAGGATACTTTTTCATGTGATTGTTGGCCATTTGAATAGATGTATATTTTTGTAATGTGCCTGTTGTAATATTTTCCTTGATTTATTAGGTTCATGTCTCATTGATTTGTAAGGGTTCTTTTTATATTTTAAAAAGTTCCTTTAAGTGATATTTATTTGTCATATCTGGATATAAGTCTTTTTTCAGATACATAGTTTGGAACTATCTTCTCATTCTATAAATTACTTTTTTATATCAAGTTAGAGAATTTTATCCAAAATATAAATCATGAAACATAGAGAATGTAAAAATATAAACTGAGCTGAAGTTTCAATTTGGCATTCTGGTATTGGATCTTTTGACATTGGTAAACATGCTTAAAATTTGACTTTGCCTTTTAGATTGGCCTCTAAGCTTTATTCTAACAAATGTAAAACTATTAGAAATTAAACCAATATTGGCATCACATAGGTATATATATAAAGAGAGAATTAAAGTGTGTGTCTTCCTGTAGAGAATTCTTTTATGTCTTAGTAAACATTCTGCTTTGCATACTTATTCACCTGTTTCAGGCTAGGAGCAACTTTATTAAAAAAAAAAACTAATTGAAATTTTAAAAATCTATATTAGAATATAATTATCTCTTTAATTGCAATGGATTATAGGGAAAACAAAATTGAAGAATCATAATTTTCCTATTTTTTTTTTTTTTTTTTTTGAGTTGGAGTCTCACTCTGTCACCCAGATTGGAGTGCAGTGGCCGCTCCTGGCCACCACAGCCTCGACCTGCTGGGCTCTGGCGATCCTTCTGCCACAGCCTTCCAAGTAGCTGGAACTACAGGCGTGCGCTACCACGCCCGGCTAATTTTTGATTTATTGTAGAGATGAGGTCTCACCATGTTGCCCAGGTGGGTCTCGAACCCGTGGGTTCAGGCAATCCACTCATCTCGGCCTCCCAAAGGTGCAGGATTACGGGCTGAGCCACCAAGCCCAGCTAACTTTCTTAATTTTTAAATAATCTTTGAACTTTGTGTGTCACAGGAGTTTTCACTTTTTAAAAAATAATAGGATCTTCTTCAGGAAAAAACGATGCTGCTACCAATATTTAGAAAACAGAAATAGTCTGCAGTGATGTGAAAGCTGAAAGCAGCTAAAGTTTCGCCTTATTTTTTTAAAGATTTCATAGTCATTTAATTATATTCATATGTACTTTCTTTTTATGATAAACTTTACCGGTTTTATGTTTATGATAATTATATAATGTTTACTTTGTAGATACATTTGTTTAAGTAAAATGGCAAATCAGTCTAAAGAAAAATAGCAGATTACAAGAATATGAAAAAACCATCAAGCTGCTTTACAAATGACTACAGTTTGGACACTGATTTAGAAACAGGACTGATTTTACTAATCCCTTTAATTATATTGAGCTTTCCCTCACTGACCTGTGCGATGACCCACCTGACACCATTGGCCCAAATCTTCATATCTAACATGAGACTGCCTTGGGTAT
The DNA here is from genome assembly GCF_000164805.1 of Carlito syrichta. Lineage (NCBI taxonomy): Eukaryota > Metazoa > Chordata > Mammalia > Primates > Tarsiidae > Carlito > Carlito syrichta. Next base: position 10,678 of record NW_007248139.1, read on the forward strand.
AAAGGGAGAATCTTTTACCAGTTGCTTAAAAAAAAACAAAACAAAGAAAAGGAAATGGTAAAGTGGCCACCAGCAGTACTGTACAACTCAAATTAGCATAAGTTATATTTTCTGTTCTCTCATTGTTCATATGATTAAATTGTGTCACCCACAAAATAAACATCCCCTTAAGGCCAGGGTGACTGGAAACTATGTTCAATAAGGTAGTTTAGAATTATGCTCAGACTTCAAATCCTGGTTCTGTCACTTAGACTCTGTGGTTTTTGCTTTTGTTTTTGGTTTTTACTATTGGTTTGTGGAGGTGTATCTTAGCCAACCACTATAAAATGAGATGAACAGAATTATCAAAGAAGTTTTGTTTAAAGGACAACTGTCAGACATACATTTAAGAGTATGGTAATAACTTTGACATTCTAAGCTCCACAGAGAATATAAATATAAAATTCTGCTAGGCAAAACTTGTGAACATTGTATGACTGGCATAGAAAAGATTTTTTCTTTTTTAAGTGTTATAGATTTTATTGAAGATTGAAAGTATGGAGCTTAATAATGTGTGGAAAAGCATGTCATAGGAAGTCTTAAATGGAAATATATTTTTCCAGCTGGAAAACATCTTCTATTACCTCTCCACTGAGTACTAACAGAATGTAGAATTATATGTAGTGATTATAGATTTTGCTCATGTGTTCCTTAGCAACAAAAAAAATCAGGGGTATGTTGATGACATAAAGCATTTATTTACTTTATTTTTAGGCAACTGCATTTTAGACATTTAAACAATTGAATTGTTTATTGCATTCATTTTTTAAAAGATGGGTCAATAACATTTAAGAATCATAATTAATATATCTACCCTTGAAATGTTATATGGGAACCTGACATTTTGATTCTACATTGTACCTTTATTGACTTTAGTAAGGAGTTAACTTTTTGTAATGTTACTCAGTGAAATTAATTAGTAGTCTGTTAGAAAACTATGAAGATTAAAGGAATTCAGGAATTAAACAGAGAAAATGGTGCCATGTGAATAGCCTTCTGCTTAGCTCATGCAAAATAAAAACCTTCACTCAGTATTTAAAGCTTTCGTTTTCTGTAGCCAATTTATCAATAAATATGCCAACCATGAGTCATAGCTAAAATAGTGAACTAACCAAGAAACTGAAACCATAAGTTGATTTTTGTAATATTGCCTTTGAGTATGTATGAAACTATTAAAAATATACTTTAGAAATAAATTATGTTTAAATGTATAATTTAATATAAAGCTCAGATCACCATCTCAGAAGCACTACTTGGTGAAATGATTTAGAATCATTGCATTAAAAAACATAAACTCCCTTTTATCTTAAGAAGTATTTATTTTTACATGTATTATATGCATATTATGCTGCATGAGATAATGTAATTGAAATTAAACAGACATAAAAAGAAGAAGAGGGAGGCTGAAGGGCAGGGAAGGCAGAAAAGAAAGGAGAGGGGAAAGGGGAGGACAAGGAGAACTACAAGGCAAACGAAGTTCTGAAATTATGACAATTATTCATGCCAGCAGAAAGTAATTTACAAGAAAATAGTTCATTTTATACATATATATGTATGCATATATATATTTACTTCCTTGTAGAAAGTGGTAAAATCTATTATCTATATTTGTATAGCCTCAGCTTCAATAACATAGAACAGTGAAAATTTGTTCTTATATCTTCTTTAACTAACTTAAACTTTTTCATTTTATTGTATATGTATCTATCTAATTATCCATATTTTGTAAGTATATATTGTGAACTGGTGTCATTTAGAATTTTAATAAACAATTAAGAATAATATCTATTATTGTGTTACCAAAAGCAATATGTTTTTGTGGTAGTTTTTCCACACAGAGTTCAGAGCATCTCTAAAGCTATCTTGCAAAAGCAAGATTATTCAAAATATAAAAACTATTCAAAATAATTTTATATCACAGATAACAAAGTTAATTTTATGTGAAATATCATTTCCTCTAGACATTTTATTAATTGAAAATAATAAGTTTTCAAATATTGAGTTTTTTAACAACCATTTATAGTAGGAGCTAGAAATCAAACATTGAGAAACTTTATTCAATAAGGTTTTAAAATACTAAAACCAAAAAAAGTTTATATATATATTTTTAAAGATGTGGAGTACAACTCAGGATTAGGTATACCAGTAGACATTGTACAGGTAAAGTTTGGGCCTTCCTTTGGTCCCCACTTGGCTTGGTTTGAGATCAGGTACCCTTATTGATGTTATGTTACCCCACCCCCACCTCCACAGTATCCCACTACTGTCAATCCCTTTCTTTTTTTTTTTTTTTTTGAGTGAGAGTCTCAGTCTGTCACCCAAGATGGAGTGCAGTGGCATAATCACAGCTACCACAGCCTCAGCCTGCTGGGCTTAGTTGATCCTTCTGCCTTAGCCTTCCAAGTAGCTGGAACTATAGGCACATGCCATCATGCTGGACTAATTTTTTGATCTATTGTAGAGATGAGGACTCACCAAGTTGTCCAGGCTAGTCTCAAACCTATGAGTTCAGGCAATCCTCTCACGTTGGTGTCCCAAAGGGCTGGGATTATAGGTGTGAGCCACTGAGCCCTGCCTAACCAATCCCTTTTTTATAGTATTATGGTAAATGCTCAGGGTCCACTTATGAGTGAGAACATGTGGTACTCTGTGCTTTGTTCCTCTGATAGTTCACTGAGTATGATAGACTCTAAATCCATCCAAGTTGCTGCGAAGTCCATATGTCTGTCCTTCTTTATGGCTGCATAATATTCTATTGTGTATATGTACCGCATATTTTTTATCCAGTCCAGTTTCAGTGGGCAGGACAATCAATTCCATGTTTTCACTATTATGAATAGTATTTCAATAAATATGTGTGTGTAGGTATCTTTTTTATAGAATGATTTGAATTCCTCCAGGTATATTCCCAGCAGAGGGTTTGCTGGGTCATATGGAGGGTCAATTTCTAGTTCTTTTAGAAATCACCACATTGCTTTCCATAGAGGTTGAACTAGTTTGCTTTTCCACCAGCAGTATAGTAGCATTCCCCTTTTCTCCACATCCTCTCCAACATCTGTTGTTGTTGTTTGTTTTATTAATGATGGTCATTCTTGCTGGGTGGTATTTCAATGTGGTATCTCAATGTGGTTTTAATTTGCATTTCTCTGGTGATGAGTAAGGCTGAACCCTTCTTCATGTGCCTGTCTGTATATGTTGGATGTCTGTATATCTTTTGAGAAGTATCTGTTCATGTCTTTTGCTTTTAATGAGGCTGTTTCTTTTCTTTGCCTTTCGGCACATTTGAGTTCCTTTTAGATTCTGGATGTTGGCCTTTGTCAGTAACATAGTTGGCAAATATTTTTTCTGTGGGCTGTCTCTCTGCTGTCTTGATGGTTTCATTTTCTTTGCAGAAACTCTTCATTAACTGAGGTCCCACTTGTCTCTCTTATCTCTTATGGCATGGACATCTGGAATTTTGATCAGGAATTGGTTGCCAGTCCCAAATTCCAAATAGGTGTCTCCTGCATTTTCTAAGGTTCTTAGAGTTTGAGGTCTTATGTTTAGGTCTTTGATCCATTTAGAGTTGATTTTTGTGTTTGTTGAGTGGTTGGGGTCTTGTTTCAAATTTCTGCATGTGTTCAGCCAGTTTTCCCAGTGTCATTTACTGAATAGGTTCTACTCTCCCCAGTGGTTGTAGTAGGAGGCTTTGTTGAAGATGAGTTGGTTGAGAAATTGAGGTTTTGCTTCCGGAATCTCTATCCTGTTCCATTGGTCTATATGACTGTTCGTGTACCAATACCAGGCTGTTTTGATTATTGTAGTCTTACAATAAAACTTAAAGTCTGGGTTTGTGATACCTTCCACTTTGTTTATTTTGCTGAGAATTGTTTTGGCTATCCGTGATCATTTATGTTTCCATACGAATTCCTGCATTGTCGTTTCCAGGTCTGAGAAGAATGATGCTGGTAATTTAATGGGTATTGCATTAAATCTGTAGATTACCTTGGGTAGGATGAGCATCGTAACAGTGTTGATTCTTCCAATCCATGAGATAGACAATTTTTCCATTTGTTTGTGTCATTTTTTAATTTCTTTGAGCACTGTTTCGTAGTTGTCACTGTAAAGGTCTTTCACTTCTCTAGTTAAGAAGATGCCAAAGTATTTCATTTCTTGTGTGTGGCTATTGTGAAGGGGATTGTGCTTCTTATTTGTGTTTATGTTTGTTTATTGTTGGTTTTTAGAATGTGACTGTCTTTTGCACATTTATTTTGTACTCTGAGACTTTACCTTTTATCCTTTTATTCTAGGCTTTTGTCCTTTATCAGTGCAAGGAGGTTTGTGACAATTTTCATGAATTTTCGAGCTATAGTATAATATCAGCAAAGAGGAATGACATCTTCTTTTCCTATTTGGATAACCTTGTATAATCAAATTTTCAAGTAGGTACATTGATATGGGGAACAACATGAAATACATATGCAAATTTAAGAATCAAATGTTATTTCATCCCTGTAAATAAATTGGTCTTTTTATATATGTATTATATATTATCTATATATATTAATTAATTATATATTGATATATTATATAACATATATATGTAAGTTTTCTTCGATTGTAATCATACCAGTAAGAATTGGAATTAATATTTTAAAAATTGGAGATATTCATGGGATTAAGATATTTTTATGTTTAGTTTGAAGAAATATTTAAAAGTGTGTCTTGTTTTTAAAGTATTGGTATTAAAAGTATTAAAAGTAATGGGTCAGTTTGACTTGGTTTTGGGATTAAAAGATATGATGTTATCTCAATGCTTACCACACCCCATTATGATGAAAACAGATGAAATTCTCTGGATCTTTACTGCAAAAAAAGCTTCTCATCAGATTTTTTAATTACAGAAAAAATTTTACCATACATTTTAAACACCTTAATTGATGTTTGTTCCCTCATGCATTTTGATTTACTTGTATTCATATTAAATAGATCAAGATAAGTTTTCAAATTATTCACATTTAGTTATTTCTGCTGCTTACTTATCATCTGCTTCTGAGAGAGTATTTCGAATTTCTGGGATTTCTGAATTCAGTTTTCTTTTTAGCAATGTTCTTAATGTATATCTGCCCATTCTAAAATTCTTATTTTGGTTTTTGTCAAACTAGTATCTTAAGTTTATTTTCATGGCTTATTTGTTCAACATTAGATTTCTTCATATATCCTTGGTATTTTGGAATAGTTGTATTCTCATTTTGATTGGCAGGATTTAGCTTTAGTGACTTGTTCTCACTGCTTAGTAGTGATTTTGTAATTGCAGAAGAAAACAAACATTTCTACAGATTGTGATGTTCTCATTTAGTTTCAAGTAGACTCAATAGCATATCAAGAGACATTAGGTGGGGACCTGGGTGAGTCTTCAGGATGAATAATCTGGTTTCACTGTAGTACTGACATCGTTTTTTATCCACTTGGCTGGCGAGCTCAGTGTTGCTGTTCCTAGAGCTGCACTATCAGTCCAGGATCTGCTCAGAGGCCAGGAAGTGACGGTGCCCAGATGGGAATGCCACAGCACTGGAGAGCTCAGGAATGCCAGCAGTCACAGGGCTCCCCGAGACTGTTGTTGCTCTGTCAGCTCCAGGGGCCAGCAAGCCATGCCCCAAGAAATATTGACTCGATGGGCCAGCAAGCCAAGTCTGGATAAGAATTGGCTTGTTGGAGTATCGGCGTGCAAGATTGTCTGCTATTCGCAGGACTCTCTGGAGAAGAGCCTGGTGAATTGGCCCACACCATCACCTATTATAGTGGATCAGCTGGAGCCCCGGATCTGATCAGTGGAGAGAGAGGATTGGGGAGAGCCGGAGAAGGCCTGCATTACCCCGCTCAGCTCTGCTCAGCTCCGCCCAGTCTCCAACTTGGGCCCTAAGATAATCTCATGAAACTGAGAGAGACATAATGCCCTCCCCCATGCTGGATCAGACACAGGTCAGATCTGAGTGGCAGACTTGACAGGCAGCAAGCCAGGTGAGTCCAGATCTGGTCCACCCTCCTCCCACAGTAGACCTGGGGCATCTGACCCAAGCTATGAGCACATCAGCCTGCACTGAGAGCAACCTTATCAACCTGCCCTGGGAACTAGAGATCAGAGCTTAAAGGACGTTGGACTTACAGAAATGCCCTCAGAGCGAGTTTGGTTCCTTGTTTTTATTTTTTGTCTGTTTTACTCATTTTTGTTTGTTTTTGTTTTAGTTTTCTCTTTGTTTTTGATAACATTTCCATACTTGCTTTGTTTCTGCTATTTTACTGATTTTTTTCTCTTTTCTTTAGACTTCCTGTTTGAATATGGGAAGAGTGTATCAATAGGGAAGTTTTTGTTGGATTGTGTGTTTGTAAGATTATCTGAATGTTTTAGTTTTTTTTACTCTTTTCTGTCTTTCTGTCTCTTTTCATTTGTTACTTGGTACGTCTGTCTGTTTTCCCTCTTACTCTACACCATCCTCTTGTACCCCCTCCTTCCTTTTTCCATTATTTTTCTTTTTCTAACCTCGTTTTGCTTCCAGGGAGCAAACCTATACTCAGACTTCATGGACAGATCATAAGGCAGTGGGAAGTGGATTCCAGGGTGCCTATGCACCTGTTGGTGGATACTGGGATCTGCAGATAGATTTTGCAACACAACTCCCTCCTCAATTAAATGTCAAAACTGCAGAAAGTACAGCCCCCAATCTACAGTCCAGTTTCAGAACTGAAGAAAGCCAGAGGATCTACACGAGGAAGAATAGGAGACTGAGCAAACAGAAATAAAAGTAACCCCACCATCCCTGAACCATAGAATTAAAGATGAAGGGAAAAAAAATTGTGGGGGGGGGGGGCAAAAATCTACACAAATGAAGAGAAACTAAAAGAAGAATATGGATCTCCCACAGACTGTTGGGAGGTCAGACACTGAGAAAATAGACTTCGGAATGCAAACAATGAAGAGCCCCTAGAATGACTGGTGTCAAACTACAAACCCACATATCAAGACATTAATAGAGAGAATAAATAGAATTGAGGAGAGACAAAAGGAAAACATGAAGGAGTTGATAACTGAGATAACAGCAGTAAAGAATACTATAAATGAAATAAATAACAAACTGATAAGCATGGAAAGCAGAATTAGTCAAGTATTGGCTCCATGGCCAGCAACCCAGGTCCCTTTGAGGGTTTGACAAGCCATGAACATGGTTTTGTTTCATAGTTTCCCTTTCATCTCTCCTGCTGGCAGCTCAGTGGTCAATTTCACTTTCAGCTCCCATCAGCCAACTCCACTGGTTCTGGCCACTCTGCTGGCTCCCATGACTGGTAAGGTAGCCTCCAGTGTGTGCAGCTCCTCTAGTCAGGCAGTCTTCAGCAACTCTTTGAGTTGTTCTTGTCTCCAGCCCAAGAAGAATGAGCGATGCAGACAAATGAGGGATGCAGACATCAAAGGGTGAGAAAGCAGGAGTTCATTAAGAAAACAGGAAAGCTCCCACAGTAGGAAGGGACCTGAAAGGTTGCTGTCTGGGATAACAACCTGGGCTTTATATAGATCTAGCTGATTGGTTAAAATTAGCAGTGAGCTGATTGCTTAGTACTAAGCACTAAAGAGTTAGAGGTAGAGAACCAGTTGTTAGCTGATTGGATGGTGCTTAACAACAATCAGTTGGAGGTATCTTGGTGTGTTTTGAATTTGAGGAAGTGTTTTTGTTCTAATCTGAGGGACTTGCAGGAAGCTTATTAACAGGACCTGCCCTAACTGTCTACCTATTAGGTTTTCTGTCTCCTCTCTCAGTACTAGTTGTGCATCAAGACACTGTGGATGTTAAGACTAGAAATATATATTTGTTTTAGTCTGTTAACACTGCTATAATAAACTATCTAAGACTGGGCATTTTAAAGAACAGAAATGCATTTTCTCACAGTCTGGAGGCTGGAAGTCCAATATCAAATCTCCTGACTTATTCATGTTCAGTGAGGACAGTCTCTGCTTCTAAGATGGCACCTTGTTTTTGTATCTTCTGGGGGGGACAAACACTGTGTTCTCAAATGGTGGAAGGGATAGAAGGGTAAAATGGCCTAGCTAGTTCCCTCCAGCCCTTTTATAAGGCACAAATGCCAACCATGAGAGCTGAGCCTTTATGTCATAATCATCTATTAAAGGCTCCGCCTCTTAATACTGTTGTATTGGTGATTAAGTTTCAATATGAATTTTGAAGGGGACACAAACACTTAAGACATAGCAATATTGGATTCATAATGCTGAGAATCTTAAACTCAAGTCTAGAGTATCTATTCTACTGTGAAGAAGTCTGAGTCAGTCACAACAGTCTTCCATCTGTTTTTCTATAGCCTACAAGCGAATAGGCTTTACCTCTTTTAAGTTTTAAAAAATATCGAAAGGAAACTTTGTGTCATAAAACTGTATTAAATTTAAATGTTCATATTCATAAATAAAGTTTTATTGGAGCACAACCACACTCATTTGTTCACATATTTCCTCTGGCTGCTTGTGGGCCACAACAACAAAAGTGACTAGATCTGACAGAGTCTATACGTGGCCCTCAATGGCTAAAATATTTATTATTTGGCTCTAACAAAAAACAAATTTGCTGACCCCTGTCCTGGACTTTGTGGAATCATTAAAGATCACTACCTTGGTTTTGCTTTTGTTTTTTATTATAGTCCAGACCAGATCCCTTGGCCTCCATTTCTTAATAATAAAATTAGGGCATTTAATCTCATTCTTAAATAGTCATGTAAACTGCTATTTAGTGCATGGGAAATTACTGGGAGATCTAAAATGCTTAAATCCTAAGGTTAAAAATTTAAACCATTAACTATTCTCAGAAGATTGCCTCTGATGAATCTTCAAAGATGTTTGTGATGTGCCTGAAGCATCTGTTTGCCACAATTTTATTTGTATCATTATTTAGGATTCTCTTAGATTTGTCAGAGTTGTCATAAAACTGGTTTGCTTTTAGAGTTTCATAGCTGTCCAGAAAGATAAAACCCAAACTCATTTTCTTATTGTGTCTATATAACACTTAATAATTCATTATATTTATTTAGTTACATGTATTTAGTGAAGACATCTATTTGCCCTCAAACCCACATGCTTCCTCTTCTCTACAGTGATATAACCCCCAATTTTTAGCTGACCAGAATAAAGACTATGCATATCTCTCCAGCCTCTTTTACAGTTAGAATGGCCACATGACTTACCTCTGGTGAATGGGATACAACTGGAAGTTTTATGTGCAACTACCAGAATGCATCTTTAAGGGAAAAGGGCTTCTTTCATAAGTGTATATTTTCTACTACCTATTAGATAGAATGTGATGTAACGGCTGGAATTCCAGCAACTATCTTGGACCACAGTATGCTCTTGGGAATAAAATTCATGTTTTTGCTTTGTTTTTGAGCAACAAGAAACATGAATCTAAATTTCTTATACTATTGTGTATCTTATCATTGGAGGCCGACTACCTTTTAGTTTTGACTGTAAGAAAGAAATAATCTCTTATGTTGTTTAAAGTGCTGTTATTTTGAGTTATTATTTTGCCTCTTTCTAACATAATCCTAATACATTCTATAGTGTGTGCTTAAAAAGAATTCTCTTCATGCTTTTCATCTTTATAAAATTATATTATAATTATAGTATTTTAAATCTCAGTGTTTTGAATAAAGCTGACCTATTTCTAAGTTCTTGGATGAGCATGTGCATATATATGTGTGTGTGTGTGTATATATATATATATATATATATATATATATATATATATAATGTATTTGTTATTTTGTTAAACACTTGGCAAACACGACTGGTAATATTAGTCAAGTACATTCATGTTTTATCTCAGCCATTGTGCTAAGTGCTTTAAATGCATTTCCTTATTTAATCCTTACATTAATTTACATGAAAGACATTATTATTTCAATTCATAGCTGAGAAATTAAGGAATTGTCTGAGTTTTCCCTATCAAGAAGGCATGACAAATGGGGATCAGATTAAGGTTTCTTAGAGAAGACTTCCAAACAAAAAGTAAGCAGAATGTACAAGTTTACCAGATTCACTGTTACACTTACCCTCATTTACTGCACAAAAATCAATATTATTTCTGCCTTCAGATAGCCAGTGCTCCTAGGTCTCTAATTGTCCAATAGAGACTAGAGAGAGTTTCTTGGACACATCTAGATGTACCATGGAAAGTTCTTTCAGAGAGGTAGTAGTTCAATTCTGTGTATTTTAAAGCTGGGAAGGAGCAAAAAAGATTCGGCTAGCCCTTTGGCAATAGAAGCTACTTGTTTATAAGAAATAACATTTTTGGGAACAAGAAATGTTTACAGCTTAAATTTCAATAACTTAGAATTTCTATACTAACATCAGCATGGGCTAGTGAATTTAATTCTCCTTTGGCTTATCCAGTTCCATACTGTAGGAGAAGCAGAAAGACTGTTCAGCTAATAAATGATTTGACATTTTTTTCAATAAATTTAACACCTAAGGTGAATACTGTATTTGAATAAATAATTTTACTTGTTTTTTCTCATTGTTTCATGGTTTTGCTTCTGATATTATCTCACTATATATAACATCCTTAGGTGTGCCCCCAAAAGGTAACAGATTCAGTTTTAATGTGCTTCTTGAGTATGTCTTGGGCATACACTATCTAGGACTCTCAGTTTTCTGTCTATTCCAATGAAAGTCTCCCCTACGCTTTAGCTGAGAAAACAAGCAAGGATTTCATTCTTATCTTCTTTGTCAGTGGTGATAATCGGTAGACAAAACACTGCAGGGTAACAGAAAGACACAGAATTCTCTGATAGTATCATATTTTCTCTATCTGCTTCTCTGAAACTAATTCAAATATTGGAATAGAGGTAATGAGTCAAGAGGCTTGACGGATGCACATTCTGTGGTCTGTAAATAGAGGGTGATGCTGTTGTTTAAAAGGACATTTAACATTTTTGGCAGGAGGCTTTCATTTTACCTGCTTCTTCTCTACCACTCAATGACATTAGTGTTGCAGCAATAACTATAGAATGGACCATTGTCACATTCTGTAATGCTGTGTGACTGCCTGTTCAAGAAGCGGCTTAAAATTTTCAATGATCATGGCATGTAAATGAGAGCACTGTTGTGGTGCTATAAAGAAAAATATGTACCAGCTTTGCTTCTGGCTTTTAATGCAGACTATAGAGAATAAGGGAATAATGACAAGGACATAATGAGGGGAGGGATCCAGAAGCAGAGAGTTGGGAATTAAAGACAGGTCAGCCATGACACGCTCACAAGCCCAACTGTTCTTGGTCTTTGGCGAAGTATTTCACCTCTTTCTGTCTCATTTTTTTCATCAATAAACTTAGAATTTCCTAATATTAATATATTGGACTTGTTGGGAGGATTAAATGATTGAATAAATGTTTCCACAGCATCTCCATTCGCATTCATCCTATTACCATACAGCTTTGAAAATGAGGCTGAGGTGAGTGGATTGCCTGAGCCCGTGGGTTCGAGACCCGCCTGGGTAACTTGGCGAGACCCTCATCTCTACAATAAATCAAAATATATGAGCCAGGTGTGGTAACGCATGCCTGTAGTTCCAGCTACTTGGATGGCTGAGGCGGAAGGATCGCTGGAGCCCAGCAGGTCAAGGCTGCGGTGGCCGGGAGCGGCCACTGCACTCCAGTCTGGGCGACAGAGTGAGACTCCATTAAAAAAAAAAAAAGAAAAAAAGAAAAGAAAAAGAAAATGATGAGGAGAAGGATGAGGATTATAAGTGCAAACATGGAAGGTGGCTAATTTGAGGTAAAATTGCCTTACAGAAGTTTGCATTTTTTTATTTGATTCTCCTTTAAAATGAAGCAGAAAGAACAAACATTCATTTTTCTTCCTGTGAACTAGTCAGATATGATGATATGCATTATCATATTTGCCTTTGAGGAATATGGGGCTCGGAAACGAAATACAACTGCCCTTACTCCTAAAGTTTGCTAGTGTAGAGTTAGAATGTTGATCTCAGATGATTTGACTATGAGCATTATTCACAAAGGCCTCAAGACCACATGGGGGGTGACTAAGGGAAATGCAGAATATTCTGAGACAGGAGATCTAGGATGATAGAAGCTAGTTGGGGGTATCCTTTGGAGCCCGGAAAATGCAAGGACTGGATCTGGACATATAAGACAATCACCTGGCTGACTCCTGCTCTCCTTCAAGCTTCAGTTGCCACCATATCACTTCTTCCAGGATGACTTTCTGATCCTTCAGAGAAGATTTAGCCATCTCCTCCTCACAGTAGTCCATGCTTCTCCTTGCAGCATTACTGCATTTATAGTTGTCTCCCGATGGCTTGTCAACTTCCAGAGCAGATGCTGTCTTGACTGTGCACTGTGCGTGGCTCACATCTGGGGCTTAATGTACATGGTTGCTGAGTGAATAAGAGAGAGGGAGACTAGAAAGACAGGTTGTGCCAGTCATCTCTCAACTCCTGTGCATCTGTGGTCTATTGAGAGGGAGGCTTCCAGATGCAAACATCAGTTTGGTGGTAGAACAAGGGGCCTAAAAAAAGTATTCAGTCCCCAAAGGAACTGAAGGTGAACAGAGAAGAAGATTTACCTCCTTAAAGATTTACCTCATAAAGGCTTTCAGAATGCAGGACAGAAGGTGGGTAACAATGGTTAAAAATTAAGAAACGCAGTTTAACATCAATTTTCCACAAGTTGCGGTGCAGGAAATGTACAGAAGAAATGTATAGAAGACTGCAGACCTCAGGACAAAGCAGGAAGTAATTGTTTTGGAGGAAAGCTTTCAGAACCAAGGAAGTCAAGAAATACCATGTGTCCAGCAAACACTTCTGCAAATTAAGAGCAACCTATCACTGACGATGAAGCAAATCAAGTCTGTTCATAGAGACTTCCACAGCTCTTCTTCCGGATCACCAGGCAAGTATTTGGTAGCCTGCCGTACTTGCCCCTGTGAAAGTAGATCATACAAATCCTGTTATTCTTGTCATGCCCAACTAAAATGGAGTCAAGAAGCTGGAGGGTAAGGGGCACAAAACATTGCTTTATAAATGCACTTTTCTGCAAGCCTGCGGTTGAAACTGCCTGCAGTCACCTGAAACCAGTTTTATCTAAGAATACTGAAAAAACTTGCTGCAAGTCTCAGACTGGTTTGCCCACCACAGTCACTTAATAATCAGAGCTTGTCAGCTCCTCAAAGCCTTACTAGTGCCAGGGAAATTTCTCAAAAGTATAACATTTTTTTCTTTTTATAAAACCTCTAACCTTTGCTTAGTTCTTCAGAGAGCACACTTTGACTTGTACTGAAGGCTGTCCCTCCCCCATTTGCAGATTGTTTGCAAACAGACCATCTATGTTATCTATATTATATGTAGTGTATAGACAACAAAGCTCTCCCTTTTTCTTTACAGATCTCATGGTCTTTTGTTAACACCTCTCAGGGTCAAATAAAAGCTTGTTGATTTGTTTTAGTTTTTAACTCCAGGATATGGATAAAATCTGGAGCACTCACATATTTTTGTGGAGATTTTCCAGAATAACACTACCCACATTTCACTCAACATTTTTTTTACTAGATCTCATCCTCCTTCACTTCATATAATACTATATTTTCTTTATCTTATATTATTTTCATCTCCAATTCAATTTATTCGATCCGTGTTTGTACCATTGTATAACTTGTTCTTATGTTTATCAAAGCATCTGGTTTGTATTTTTATGACTTGATGTTGTGTTTCAAGCTCTTTCTGCTTTTTAGTTTTGCCTCTTCTCCCTTGTTTCTCTCAAACTCTCTTTAGATTTGAATCCAGCATTTTTGCATATAAGGTATTCCAGAAATATATATTAAATAAGGATTTTAGTGCTTTCTATCCTCCATGTCATGGTCCCCCATCTCTTTCTCACAAGAAACCGCATAAAGAATGATGCAGAAGAAAATGAAGGTGGGTTAAATGAAAAAGGATCCTTGTACCCCCAAACTGTTAAGCTGTGGCTCTGTGTATATTTGGCTCCATCTAGATTCTCTGAGTGCTGAAGGTATAAACATTTTGGCACATCCCCAAATCATGTGCAGCAAGCCTCATGTCTCTGCACATGATTGGGAAATTTTGATCTATGTGAACTGTCAAAGAAAAATCACAGAGTTGAGCAGACAAGGACATCTTTATTTAAGACTGTTGCAGTAAGGGAGAGAATTGAACTCCACTCCACTGAAACAAAAGGCGGAAGGATTTTTAATCACTGGAGTGAGTTAGTGGAAAAGTATTGGAGGGTGTTAGTGGGAAGGGTGGTCAGTGTGTTTAGGCCATCTGTGTTTGCTAATGAGTGCTTATCAAAGTTAGGATTCTGCCCTCTGAAATTTCAAAGGGATGGCTTTCAGGTCCTTGCAAAAGACAGTCCTGGGCTGTGAAAGTGGCAGAGGCTGGGAGAAGATTTACACCAAAGGGGCAGAGAAGGAATTTACAATTTCAACTTTTCTAAAGTAAATGCTCTAAGAAAAGAAGGTTAGAAGCCTATTGTCAGGAAGAGACCTGTCTAAAGTTTAATCAAGTTTAAGGGAATATTACTTAAGGCCATCTTGGTGAAAACCCCATGTAGCAGCGCTCCTGTGGGGATATATGTTCTTGCCCTGGGCTTATCTTGAAATGGGACTCAGCTTGCTACAAACTCTAAATGAATTCAAATTTCTCCCACATTAATGAGAATAAAATAATTTACTGATGATTTATGGAGAAGGATTGACATGGGACAAACACTGCCACTTAATTAAAATTGCCATTTCCATCTCTGTCTTTGGCTTTACCTTGTGCTCCAATCATTTTTTCCCCCTTTCACTTCATAAGCCATCAGAAGCCCCTTTGTTGTCTAAGGGGCTTAGATTCTTTTAATTCACAACCTGAAAAAAATCACTTTAACAAAACAGAAGCCCTTTTAGTTAGCTGAACAGTCACTATCTACTAGTATACAAAGATACACCTCAAAATTCTTGGATTTTTGGTATTCCTGTTGCCATATTTTTAAGGAAGACTTGGAAGAGACTCCAAATATTATCTTTGGCTACTGGATGGATGGATAGATTAGGTAGATAGATGATAGATAGATAGATAGATAGATAGATAGATAGATAGATATAGCAGATAGCATCTGTCTTTTATCCCATGCTTTCTGCCTGAGCTAAGAGCTATTTTAATATTTGGGTTGAAAGTCAGAATACTGTTACTAAATACTAAATTTGTGACTTTGAGCAAGTCACTTATTTTCTGTGATGATCAGTATTATGTGACAACTTGGTTAGACTACAGTCCCAGTTATTCAATCGAACACTAATCTAGGTGTTGCTGTGAAGATATTTTGCAGATGTGATGAATGTTTATAATCAGTTGACTTGGAATAAAGGAGTTTATTTTAGGTAATTTGTCTAGGCTTGATTTAGTCAGTTGAAAGGCCTTAAAACAAAATTGAGTTTTCCTAGAAGAAGAAATTCTACCTGTGTGCTGCAATTTCGGCTTATTCTCAATAATACCAGTCTTCTCTTTCTTTTTTTTCTAGATTCAGAATACTTTATTTTTCTTTTTCAAAGCAACAAAATAGTTATTATTAGTTTGGAACAGGATCTTCTTACCATTTTCAGGGTCATTGCCCTTTAACTCACCACCCAGATAATTGGAAAATATGGCTATTGATTTTTTAAAAAAATCTTATTATAAAGATGTGAGGTACAATTCAGAGTTAGGTATATAAACATTGATCATGCAGGTACCCTTGCTGATGAAGTATGCCCCCGCTCCCCTAGGAGTTTCCCTCAATTGCCAATTCCATCACCCCCCCCCACACACAGTTTCCCACTACTGCCAGTCACTTTCTTATAGCATGATACTTGTTCAAGGTCCACTTATGAATGAGAACATATGGAACTCTGTTCTTTGTTTCTGTGATAAATTACTGAGTATGATAGATTCCAAAGCCATCCAAATTGTTGCAAAGTCCATATATTTGTCCTTCTTTGTGGCTACATCATATTCCATTGTGTATATGTACCACATTTTTTTACCCAGTCCAGCTTCATTGGCAACATGGTTGGTTCCATGATTTTGCTATTGTGAATAGGCCAGCCTTCTCTTTCTGATGGCTCATCCTATATTAATTTTCTAGGATAGCTGTAATATATGGTCACAAACTCACTGACTTAAAGGAACAGAAATGTATACCCTTCACAATTCTGCAGGCTAGAACATGAAGTCAAAATATCGCCAAGGCCATACTCCCTCTCAAGACTTGCGAAAAAAGCTATTTCTTAACTTTTCTAGCTTGTGATAACTCTAGGTATTCGTTGGCTTGAGGCTGCATGACTCTATCTCTACCTCCATCTCCATATGATCTTTTCCCCTTTCTCCTGTAAGTCTCTTCTCTGTGTATTTCTTATATGCACATTTGTCACTGGATTTAGGATGAATCCAGATAATCCAGGATAACCTCATCTTTAGATTCTTAACTTAATTACATCTACAAAGACTCTTTTTTCCATATGGTTGCATTCACAAATACTGGGGTTTAGGACCTTAACATCTTTTGGGAGGGTATAATTCAACCTAAAACATCTCTTAATACATATTTCTACTGCTTCTGTTTGACTGACTGAACCTTTACTGATACTGCCTCCTTGTATCTTGTTTCCTCCTCTTTTTAATGATGGGATCACAAAGGTGATCTTCTAAATCTAGTTTAAATAAATTAAAAAAATAAACAAAATTCCTTTAAGCACATACAGGAGGGGAGGGACAAAAATACCCATAATTTATTTATAGAATAGTGTGCATTTATTCTTACGTGCTTAAACTTTAGTCACCTTCAAAGTACGCTCCATTTGATGCAATATACCTATTGAGACACTTTTTCCACCACTCAAAACAGGTTTGAACTCATCAGTTTTGATGCCTTCTAGTATTTCTGTTGTTTTTTGTTTCAATCTTCCACATAGACAAAATGTGTCCCTCCTGAGGAAACTTTTGATCTGGAAAAAACAAACAAAAACTGTCGCTCAGGGTGAGATCAGATAAATGGGGGGTGGGGAGTGGGACAAGGGGGTCATCGTGTTTTGGGTTAGACAAATAATTCTGGATTTTTGGATCCTCCCTCATAATTCCCAATTTTAAAATTATTGCTTTATTCTATAGCAGCCATAGAATGAAAGATCATGAATAATAGTGAGTATGGTGATTTTATTTCTTTCAATAATTAATTAGCTAGCCTATCTACACATAACACTACTGTATTGGTCACAATGTAATTTCTCAAATTTACAGACTATTACTTTTCTTTTTATCCTGTATGCTTTTCTACCCAGATCTTGTAGAAAAGTGTAAACAGAGGATAACTTTGCCTTGTCACTTCAGTCAAATATTGGCATACTTTCTAGAGTGAGAGATTTAACAAAGATCAGAACTTATTTAGAAAAATCTTCCTCTCAATACTTTTATAAGAAAATAACAAGTTAGTCAAATTTCCCTCCCTCTTGATATGACTAAATTTCTCTTGTGGATTCCAGTCCATTTTTTATTGAAAGGATATTGAAGAGGTAAGCATTTTTCCTGCTGTCTTATAAAGGCATCTAGCAATAAATTATTTGTGCTAAAATGGAAAGTACTCAGAGGAATCAATTTTTGATGCAAGAAAGGAATAATTTTGCAACTTGCTAAAAGAATGTGACTTTCAAATGTTTAAAATTATAGTGGAAAATTGACGCTAAAGGCCAAAACAGATATTCCTGCCAGTAAAGTAGAGTAGAAAAGGACCTTCTGTATGATCAAATCAATATTCTTACATGGACAATGCATCTTAAAAAAAATAATGTGTTTTCTTTCCCTCACCCATATGTAAAATGATTACTTCCAGATGCTGATTAAATCATCCTTTGCTTAAAACACAACTTGCAAGGAATATCAATATTTTTAATGGGCATTATAGCGGAAAATGTCAGGATAAAAATCTTCTGTGAATCTAAATAGATGTCATGTATATATTAACATGTGTATGTATATATACAAAGATATATACGTTTCTGTATATTACCTTTTGGAGTAAAATTTGTTTTAAGTATTAGCTAATGATGAATAACGTATAATAATTCTTAACCAAAACAAATGCAGAAAAGCCAAGTTATAATACATCTCATTAATGCCAATCATTTTCTAGAATGTTAGCATTGATATCATGCAAAATTCATACAAAGTCCCATATTACTAATTAAGATTAACTGGAATAATGCAAACTAGAAGGAAAGTTTGAATAAGAATATTTAGGATAAAAATTAGTTAAATGCTTTCACATGTTTACTTATGTTCAAAACTTCCTATATGACTTATTTTAAGTGGAATGATTGGTCACTTGTACATGAAAACACATGTCTAAGCAAATTTCCGTTACACTACTTGTGAATAAATGGAAAGTTGAAGAAGTGAAAGTACATACATTTTTAGAACTGTGTAGGAGTGTATGCTTATGTTCACCAGTCCCAGACTATGCCTGTGAAAGTCATTTAATGTTTTTCTGTTAGAGTTATACAAATGTTCAAATGAACCCTGCCAATCGACACTTTTGATGGTGTGTCTGTATTTCATTCTACTAGAGAAAAAATAGAGTATAGAATGAGACAATGATATTTGCTTCTTAAATAAAGATCTATCATTACCAAAAAAAAAAAAAAATTTTTTTTTGAGTTAGAGTCTCACTCTGTCGCCCAGACTGGAGTGCAGTGGCCGCTCCCGGCCATCGCAGCCTCAACCTGCTGGGCTCCAATGATCCTTCCGCCTCAGCCTTCCAAGTAGCTGGAACTACAGGCACGCGCTACCATGCCCGGCTAATTTTTGATTTATTGTAGAAATGAGGTCTCGCCAAGTTGCCCAGGTGGGTCTCGAACCCTCGAGCTCAGGCAATCCACTCACCTCAGTCTCCCAAAGTGCGGGATTATAGGCTGAGCCACTGAGCCCGACTCCAAAATTTTTTTTAAATGCTTGAGCACATTTAAAATAATCTAAGCAAAACTTTCCTACATATACTTGATAATGCTCTTGCTTTTCTCAGGAAACTTTTGTTTTCCATAGCCAAGAAAATGACTCTAGGTGAGGCTTCCATCCCAGCATTAATGGTCCCAGCATTACTGCTTCTTGGCTCTGAGAAATTGGGCAAATCACTTTATATCTCTGATTTTCATTTTCTCAACTAGAAAATAAGAGATTTGATAATTCTCCTTCCAAGAAAAATAAATGTATAAAAACTAAGCTTTCTAAAGGAAAACTTAGCTTTAACAGAAAGGTTAAACCATGTTCTGATTTAGCATTTAAAGATTTACTGGGTATAAATGCAATCTGGAGCTTCAATAATGTACAGATCTTCATAAATATACTTAAGAATTAAATGTCATTGATTTATTTAACACTTATTAGTGTATAGTATCTATTTGAAAGCATTTAAATCAGGAAACATTAAAAGCACCTCGAAACAAGGTTTTAAAATCACCTTATTTAATTGTAATGAATAATAGTTACCAAAATAAATATAAAGTTTCAAATATGTTTATTTATCTTATTTATGTTTTTATTCAAAATCATTTTTTAAAACTGCACTTTCAAAAAAATTTAAATGATCATGCCTTTCTCATTGGTACTTTACTGCCTCAGGCATTGCTAAATTGACCATTTATATGGAACATAAAGACTTAAATTTGCTTGAGCAGAAGTAGCTATTTATCTCCCAAGGCTGATTTTTTGCCTTGGCTTTGAACAGTGGATGACGAGTGCTCTTGTTATAGATTTGGTAAGTTGCCAAGAGAGTAACTTTGCCCTGACAGAAATTATGTGCTCCTTTAATTATATAATTGTCCAAACATATAAAACTTAGAGAGCATATTGTCATCAACAGAGACATCAACTCTGCCATCCACAGGAAATTTTCTTTTGCATTATTGATGAATTGGCCGTAATGTTTCTTTGAGTTCTGTCAATTCATTTCAGTTATATAGTAAAGTCTTCACAGGGTTTCAACCACTAATTCATCAATGCTGAGTATTTAAGTAAAAATAAAATCTGGATTTTAAGACCTGGCTGCACTTATAAGTCTTCAGGGTCTAAAAAAAGTGGGATAGAATAATGTACTTTTCTTTCACCATCTTAGAGAGATATATGTTTCACTACATTTCATATACATTTACTGTAACAGCTTTATTAAGATATAATTAACACACCATAAAACTTACCTACTTCTAGTGTGCCAGTCAGTTGTTTTTAGTATATTTGTAGATGTGTCCAAATATCACCACAATCAATTTTAGGATATTTTTGTATTTCAAAAAGAAATCCCATACTATTTAGTTATCACCACCTATTCTCCATTTCCCATATTCCTTTGGCCCTAGCAACTACTAATCTAATTTATGTCTCTATAGACTGGCCTATTCCAGAAATTTCATAGAATGGAGTCATAGAATACTGGTCTTTTATGACTGATTAGCTTAACAAAACATTGTCAAGCTTCTGGACGATCATTTAATGCCCAGAATCTAATCTCAAAATAATCTAGTCATACGTAATGATCAAAATCTAGCCATGTGATATTTAACCTTGGCTGCGCCTCAAACTTATCTACATAACTTAAAAAAAATAAAGGTACTTGGGCCTAGCCAGGATGTAGTGAGATAGAATCCCAGGAGATGATTACAAGGAATGAAACTTTCAAATTTGGAAAGTTGCAGAATTCTACCATTGGAGTGATGTTCCTAATTTCTCAAGCATAATGTAAATGACATCTTCAGGGTCATTCTGACACATAGTAACAACATAAACCTGAAGTTTCAGGAGCATTAAAAAATCTGGAGCCAGGTTTGGTGGCTCAGCCTGTAATCCCGCACCTTTGGGAGGCTGAGGTGAGTGGATTGCCTGAGCCCGCGGGTTCGAGACCCGCCTGGGCATCGAGACCTCATCTCTACAATAAATCAAAAATCAGCCAGGCGTGGTAGCACGTGCCTGTAATTCCGGCTACTCGGAAGGCTGAGGTGGAAGGATCGCCAGAGCCCAGTGGGTTGAGGCTGCGGTGGCCGGGAGCGCCCACTGCACTCCAGTCTGGGTGACGGAGTGAAACTCCAACTCAAAAAAAAAAAAAAAAAATCTGGGACGCCAAATCTTTTGACCCCTTCACCTTAAGTGACATCTGAGAGTCTCCTCATCAGCCACTCTTTTGTGCCAAATTCTCTTAAACTAAAATGTGAATATTGAATTTAACCATTAACAGCTTTTAGTTTTACAATCTTCAAATAGTGCACTATTCTGTCAAAAGCCATCAGTGAAGTGCTGAGAGGAACTTGGGAAGGATAGGACAAAGTTTGGTGTGACACAAAATTTCATGTTATCCAGAGAATATTGGGAAACTGAGTTTAAACTTTAAAAAAGTATATTATTATTAATTTTTTTAGTCAAAGTCGCACTATGTCCCTCGACTGAAGTGCATCACAGTATTGACATCCTAGGCTCCGACCGTTCTTCACCTCATTCTCCCAAGTAGCTGGAACTAAAGGCACATGTCACCTCACCTGGATAATTTTCTAATATTTTGTGGAGACGAGATCTCACACTGTGTTATCTCAGCTGTTCTCAACTCCTGTTCTTGAATTCTTCTGCCTTAGCCTTTCAAAATTCTGGGATTACAGGCATGAGCCATGGCGCCTGGACTAAGTTTAGAAATTTTATCAAGAAGCTGAATGACTTTAATTAGGGAATTTGCAGCATCCTCAAAGCAGGGTTTGTTTCACTATTTTCCTGAAGCTGGCCTATCTCCCTACTTTAAATCGTATGAAGTCCCCAAAGGCAAAAACAGAGAGGCTGAAATTCAGTGATGGAATACCCAGTCAGGTGTTTTGTGTGGAAGTTTTGGAATATGATAGAATTGCTGCTGAGCTGAGGCTGTTTGTCTCTAACACAGAAATGGTGATAAATTCTATCAATCAGTGAAATTTGTGTGAACCCAATCTTTTTTATTGTTTTTTTTTCACCTCCTCTAGGTTGATCTGTTATTTTAGTATTATAGGCATAGGTTGAATTACCAGTCAATTTAAGACAATACTGTCCTACAATGAAAAAAATAAATAAATTGAACTGGTCATTCCATTATGGGAAGTATAAAAGTCCTCCGATAAAATATAACTTTAAGTACATGTGTTGCCATTTCAGTCAGTCAGACGTTTCTGACTTCAACTACTAAAAAATACTCAGAGTAAATTTCCATATTTGAGAAAACTTACTTCTATCAGCTCTAGATTAGCTACCCACCCCCCTGCTTTTTTTAATCAAATTGCACACTCCCCTCCCTTTTTTTTGTAAAAGTCTCTAGCAATGCATCATTACACCCTAGGAAGGCACTAACCAAAGATCACATCCTTGCTCGCGACATTTAGCATTCTCTGGTTGTCCATCTGGTTAATCAATTTCAAAAACATATTTGGGAAATAGCTTTGTTTATCCTCCCAGTGTTTGCCATTCTCGTCATCTAGTTCCTAATAAATGACTACATTTTTGCATAATAACAATAAGATGAACAATGAGGTTTTCATTCAAAGCAGATCAACATGTACTTAGGACAACATGAGTTTTTAACTTTTGTATGGTATGCTTCTGCAGTGTGCCTATTTGGAGAAATAAACTCTAAGGGTTCTTCCATCATTGGCTGATAGTCTATGATTCAAAAGTCATGTAAAATCAGGAAAAATAATTTTAAAAACTTATATTTTCTAAACTAGAAGTTTAAATACAGTCATTTATGGAAATTGCAATTATTTCTTAGTACAGAACATCATAAATATTCCATTGGGACAAAATATTCTCTTGAAGCTTTAGCTCAGAGGTAGAGTTTTAGCAACATTTTGTTGTTGTTTTTTACATTAAATACTTCTTTTTTTTTTTTTTTAAGAGATAAGGGTCTCACTTTATCACTCGAGCTGCAGTGCAGTGGCAGGCTCATAGTTCATTGCAACCTCCAGTTCCAGGGCTTAAATGATCCTCTTGCCTCTGCCTCCTGAGTAGCTGAGACTACAGTCATGTGCCACCACACTGAACTAATTAACAACAACAACAAAAAATTAAAGACAGGGTTCCCTTTTATGCCCAGGTTAGTCTTGAACTCCTGGCCTCAAGCAATCCTCCTACCTCAGCTTCTTGACTTACTGGGATTACAAGCATGAAACATCATACCCAGCTGAATGCTTTTATTTCTTACATTTACAGGAAACAAGATTCAGGATTTCTGATTTCCTCATTGGAAAGAAAACATTACCGAAATTCTTGTGAGATTGTATCAGTCACAACATGCTGATTTTAAAGACTGGTTTCCTTCAATTTTATCAGACCCAGCTCTGTGCTTGTTGGTAGAACACAATGACTCAATGTTTGAAATCATTAGTCTACAGCCATAGCACCCTGAACATGCCCAATGTCGTCTAAAACCATCAGAAGTTCACTAGTCATTGGCTAAAAAATTAGTGTGCATGAAGTGGTAATATATAACTTAATTTAAAACCCATATCTATTTAAAGCCCATAAACAATTTTACTTTAAAGCCCAGTTTTTATCTTTACTCAAGGAGAAAAAGACAGCTATTTCCCATTTTTTTGGTTTTCAATGGCTACTCAGACATAAATAAGATAATGTGGGGATTACATAATAATTGATTGGATAAAGAATTTTTCTTCAGCCTGGACAACTTGGGAGACTTCGTTCCTACAACAGATAAAAAAAATTAGCTGGGTGTGGCGGCATGCCGCTGTGGTTCCAGATACTTGAAAAACTGAGGCAGAAGGATGGCCTGAACCCAGCAGATGGAGGCTGTGGTGGCTGTGATTGTGCCACTGCACTCCAGCCTGGACTATAGAGTAAGACCTTGATTCAAAATAAAGTAAATAATTTTATTTGCTTTGAGCCTTCACAGTCAGACTCCTCACTAACTGAATAGTGCTTTCAAAGGTAAACTGAAATGTCACGCTTGACTTTTAGAAAAAGGTTGAGGTGTTTGCATATTACCTTTATGGTTTTACCAGATAAATGTGAACAGTCTTTATCCAGTTTATATATTAATTTGCCAAACCTGAAATAAAAGTTCCAGTGAGTGTCCTGAATGCTAGATGAGTGCTCTGAATGTTATGAATTGTCCCAGTAATTACATCAGTTGCTTGTTTTGTTTGCACTGTAGTAATTAGGCCAACAGGTACTTTGAAAGAGAGAAAAATCACTAACTTTTGACTGAGAACTAGAAAATTTGGTGATATGATGAAGAGATCTCTTTCTCCTCTGTCTCTATTAAATCACAGCCTAAATAGATTCTGAGAAGTAATCTGTGATTTGGTTTTGAAGTGCAAGAAGTGTGTATGTTTCTTATCATTTTAATGATCTTATTAACTATATTTATCAGTTTAAATTGGGGCTTCCTGATTCAAATTTCTTCTATAGATATAGTCTGTTAAACTGTGTTGGCCCTCTCATTGTATTTTAAAAATTACAGGTAATTCTCTATGCTTACAAATTCAGATTTTTTGGTAAAATTTTACATTTCTAGCTTCTCCAGAAAAATCAAAAGTTTTGGAAAATTGGCCATGTTTATCTACATATAAGCAATTGGTTAGAGCTGGGTAGCAGCCACTAGATACAGAAATGGGATGATTTCTCCATTTCGCAATAATCTCTTCCACTTGTCTTTGTCCTTCCTAAACTGAGATTAAGAATTATTATTTCCATGTATTTTCCTGCAGTAAAAGAAAAACAGAAATGGTGAGGTTTTTTGTTTTTTTTTTAATCTGAGAAGATATTTATGTCTATGATATTTAACTCTTTTGAACACAGGCAAATTCAAAATAAAGTGGTCCAATTCAAAGTAAGCTTCTCCTCCTTCAGACTGGAATGAGGAAGACTGAGGCCAGGAGAGCATCAGAGAAGTCTTCACCATACCTTCAAGAAGCAATTTGCTTAACTCTTGTCTGTGCACTGGAGACTTGTGGGGTAGACAGTTTAGTTCCTTATGGCTTTTGTGAATGTCTTTAATTTTGTGTGAGTCTTTTTGAGGCTAACTTCAAGATCACTTTACAGTAAAGGAGAAATTTCTTCACATCCATTGTTTGACTTGAATTTTGTTCAACCGTTTTATTTTGAAGAAATGTAGTGCACAATGAAAGAATGTAACTGGGATCAGATTGATTGGATTTAGTAGTGTAAGTTCATGGACAGATACCTACGTTAGTTCTAAATATGATGCTCACTCTTTTGGGATCTTAATTTCCTCCTCTGTAAAATAATATTGTCTGCAATAGGGCTAAAGACAGGAATAAAAATATATATACTCTGGATGATAGTGCTCAGAACAGAGCATAGCACATCGTAAGAGCTCAGTCAAATCTAAAGGCTCGTCACCCCTCAGCCCTATCTCCAAAATACCTTGCCATATAACACTATGCTATTTGTACCAGAGAATATTATTCTAAATATTAACTACTACAAAAATGGTAGGTAGTACTTATAGATCACTTACTAGGTGCCAGCTACTTTTTGTGCATTATTTTATTAAATACTGTTATAACTGAATTGCAAGGAAGGGGAACTGCCAGCACACCAAGTTCAAAATATGTGTCCTTTATTAGCGCGCAGTCAAGAGTAGGCTCACGCCAAGAAGCTCTCAACGCCAAACTAAACTAGCAGGAAGCTTATAAAGACAAAAACTGCAAGTGGGTTACATAGTGAGGGGAGGTGGGTGAGGGAACAAGGAACTAAAAACAAAAGGGAACAAAATATAAGAATAAAATATGGGAATGGGGCAGGGGAAATTTTGCAAAGAACAGACTCTTGGCGCAATATCTGATCTCAGCTAACAAAGCATACAATTACATGGAACTTATAGCTACGGAGTTTCAAACGGCCAGCAAGAATGGTCAGAGTGAACAGCTCAGGGAAACAAAACTGTGAGCCTGTGGTCATGGGGACGATGTAACAATTGCACGTATACATTGGGGGATAATTTTTAGGTCAGACAGGCAGGTAAGATAGAGGATTTTAACAACATGGAGTTACTTATGTCAAGCAAGTTCTTGCAATTATTTTATATATTTCATTAGTTATTTCAATACAGTAACACTATATATTACTCAGAGTTCTCCAGAGAAGCAAAGTCAATAGTCTACGTGTGTGTGTGTGTGTGTGTGTGTGTGTGTGTGTGTGCTGTGTGTGTGTGTTTAATTTGAGGAAATATGAAGGTTTGGCAAGTCCAGCATCCAGGTAGGTTAGTCTTTCCTATTCAGGTCAGATCTTCAATGGATTTGATGAATCCTACCCACGTTATTGATAATATTCTGCTTTATTCAAAGTCTACTAATTCAAATGTTAAGATCAGATGAACTCAGGCACATTTAGGGTGGTATAGCTATAAATGTAAAGCATGCATGGCCAAGGGCAAATAGGAATTAAATCCATGAGCAGGGTATTAATGCAATGTAATCAGGTGATCTAACTAGAAGCCCAAACTCCTCACCTGCATGTAATTGACTCATGTAGCAAATCCTCACATATACCACAAATTTTAAAGTTGAAAAAAAGAAAACAATTATCTTATCGAATTTAACATTAAATTATATTGTACTCACTTAAAGATTTTTAATAATAATTTTATGGAAAGCAAAAATGTTCTCTGTATTATTAATAAATACTAAAAAATTTAGATTTAATTTAAAATATTAATCTTATCTTTAAAAATATCTTCACAGAAGCATCTTAAACAATATTTGACCAAATATCTGGGTACTATAGCCTAGTCAAATTAAAATCATAAAATTAACCATCACACATTATGATGCATTTATTTTTTCAATGCATTTATTTTTTAATTCATAAATTTAATTGTACATATTTATTTGATGTTTTGATACATATATTGCATAAATAATCAAATTAGGTAGTTAGCATATCTGTCACCTCATGAATGTTTCTTTTTTTGTAATGAAAGTATTCAAATGCCTCTCCTCCAGCTATTTTATAATGTACAATACTTTACTGTTAACCACAGTTATTCTATTGTTCAGCACAACACCAGAATTTATTCCTCTTATCTAATTGTAACTTTGTGCCTGTTAACCAGCATCTCCCTTAACCCCCAACCTCTCTTCCCTCCCCTGTCTCTAATCACCACTGTTCTATTTTCTGCCTGTATGATATCTATTTTTTTTTAAATTTCACATATGAATGAAATCATGCAGGATTTCTCTTTTTGCATTTTTCTTATTTCACTTAACATGGTGTCCTCTAGATTCAGCCATGACAGGATTTCATTATTTTTATGACTATATAGTATTCTATCACATCACATACATATATACACATCATAAGAGCAAATTATGCTTTCAACATCTATTAATTAAAATGTTAATCCCAGATGAGATCAGGAACATTCATGGTAGCATGGCATAGACATAAAGCATGCATGGAAAAGGACAAATAGGATATATATATGTATATGTATATGTGTGTGTGTACGTATAGATATATATATATATATA